>NC_052961.1:18553359-18853359 GCF_013358895.1 Oreochromis aureus | reverse complement strand
AATTGCAATAATTCCATTACAGTTAAATTTGAGTCAGCAGGCAGGCAGGAGTCACACACACCCCTTCCCTCTTCCCTTCTCACAGGCAACAAGCCTCACAAAATCTTATTTCTAAGGAACTGAGAAATAAATGGCAGGGCTGCATGCAGCTACTGTACATTTGTTCTATAATACCGCATTAAAGGCACGAAACGCTTCAGTGCCTCAATTAAGGAGCTATGATCAATAAGGTAACCGTAAACAACAGCATCAGTCAGTTTCAAGATGAATCCCTGATATAAGTGCTGTCACAAGGCTTACATCTATTTATTATTATTACTTGCAAAAAAAGGAAAAAAAAACCCTAGTGTAACAGTTTTTGTTTTTGAAAATCAATGTGCTAATCTGTGGGCGATACAAAGAGATCCCCCTCATAGATCATAATTATCAAAGATTGCTGTGATCTTAATGATTATCACCCCGGGACGTCTCTGGATTTAGATATGGAACTAGATATCTGTGTGGACGTGCCACTGTGTTCATCTTTGAAGCGTGTGTTTTCCCAGCTTTCCATGGGTGTGTTGTTGTTGTTCTTTGTTAGTATATGTGGAGCAGCTTGAAGCACCCACCTCCCCCTTCCCTCCCCAGCTGTGACAGCTCATCCATTTGAGTTAGACGACCGGGCTGGGATGCAGCCCTATTGGTAATTGCCTCTGAAATGAATTACTTGGCAGACAGTGAGACCGGGGGAGGGGGAGGAAATTGTAATTGAACTGCCCCTTCACTCCCTCCCTCGCCCTTATACCTCAAGTTATTACATCTGCAGTGCAGAAGGACATTTTCCATCCGCACACAGACACACAAAATGCACACACCCTTACAAAACCAATTCTTCCCTCTCCCCTGCACGATGGCCTCAGCAAAGCACCATATTGATGCAGGGTGATTTCATAGATTGATTGTTCACGGGCACATGCACACTAGGCCACTGCACACTCTTGCACTCTTATTCATAGCACAGAGACAAACGCTCTCTTACACATGGAGTTTGCATTTGCTTGTACTGCTCTGCTCCAAATACTCTCCTATTTGAGGTGCCCTTTAGCTGGCCTTCCTAATGCCTAATGGGCTGCAGGACATTGGAGTTGGCACAAACAGAAGCGGTGTTTAGTATCTTGAAAGCCCTGGTTACCCCGTACACACAGACACACACACTCAGCCAAGCAGTGTTATTAATAACCTGCCTGTTGCTGGCCTGCTGACAGTTAGAAAGCCTGATGGATTGAAAAGCACTCGTGCTTGAGGCAGCACATTTGTGCACGCTGCACGGTTTGTCTTTCATAAATTTGGACATTGCCTAAATTATGGAAGAAATTTAAGTCTCGTCTTGTCCCTTTCACCATACCCACACACTGGCAGTCAGTCCTGTTTTGTCATTTGGCCTTTTAATAGCCAGGGCACTGTAGGCGGGGGAGTTAGTTAACTGAACCACCTACCCCCTACCCTGGTCAGATATGCACATGTTTTGACTCCAGCCTTAGCACACAATAGGTGCTATTTCTGTAATGCACTAGGGTCATGACTCCACTTATACCCTCCACCCCTCCCCATCTGTCTCTCTCTCTCTCCTTTTCACCCCTGCTCTTCATCTGACACCGTCACCTATTTGCACAGAATCATGGCGGACAGAAACAGCCGGTTCAGCGTCAAGAGGAAAGAAAAGAAGGCGGAAAGCAAAACGAATAGTGAGAAGGACAAAGAAAAGGAAAAGGTGAATGAGAATATGGCAAAAAAGCCAGAAAAACCCCAGAAGAAACCAGAGAAGGTCCCTGAGCAGCCAAAGAACGATGAAGAGAAGAGGAATGGGGAAAGTGAGGGGGCAGCAGGCGCAGACGCAAAAAACAGTGATGAAAATGGGGAGTTTCAGCCTATAGAACTGCCTCCGTTTGAGATCGTCACAGGGTGGGTAAAATTTACTGCGTAAAGGAGTTCAAAACGGTGTGTCCCACTAACCTGTTTTAGCCTTTAACACAAGCACATTTTGACTGGCTGACGTTTTATCTTATAGATGAAGTCCTTTCTATGTATAAGTCATATTGTTCAAAAGTGCATGTTCTTTACTTGATTTCAATGAGACAGGAAAGTAGTGACTTGCACATGCTGTTATTAACATAGTGGTAAGAATAGGGATGAGTCATGGAGTGAACACTGAAGCCGGCCCCAGATATA
This sequence comes from Oreochromis aureus, assembly GCF_013358895.1. Lineage (NCBI taxonomy): Eukaryota > Metazoa > Chordata > Actinopteri > Cichliformes > Cichlidae > Oreochromis > Oreochromis aureus. The sequence goes on along the minus strand of NC_052961.1, from coordinate 18,851,151 downwards.
TCCCCCTGCCTAGCATCTGTTCCCTGTATCTGTCCTATGACTATGTGCTGTCAAAGCAAAGAGCCATCAACGTTATATGAGATCTATTTTGTGTGATCCATCTGGCTCTCCTTGTGCAGTATAACAGTAGATTATTAAGTCCAAGCAGATGGAGTTTGTGCTTTACTAGCCAAGCCATAAAGAAAAAGAGCCTGGCAGATTCACAGATGGTATAGGTTCTTTAGGCCATAACGTTCAGTTGTTGACTCTTTATTTTTCATTTTATTTATTACGTTAGTTTGGATCATCACAAAATGAGCAACCCGTGCTTAGGCAAGCAAGTGAACGTCTGCCCACCTGGAAAGTTATTCGTGTCACTTTTTCTCACATTGCACTGTCATGAACCACAATGAGAGAGGACAAACCTTTTGACCCTAATGATGAGAGCAGTTTGTGCCAATAAACCACTTCCTTTTACATTCACTCACAAGGCAAAAGGGCATCTTTGTTAAAACTCACACTTTTACTCTACCAGGGAACAGATGAGCCCATTCTACTTCAAGTTTCAGTTCAGGAATGTGGAGTACTCATCAGGGAGGAACAAAACCCTCCTGTGTTTCAGAGTGGATACAGCAGGAGGCAGCGCAGAGCCTCTGAAAGGTTACATGGAGGACGAACATGCCACCGCTCATGCAGAGGTGGCCTTCTTTGAACAGGTAATGCCATTTTGCCCAAATGTGAACTCTACGTTTTCTCATTTCTAACTTCATAATACAAATTAGACTCAAACCTCAACTCCCACCACTGTAGGTGCTCCCTAATGCCTCTCTAGAGTGTGATGTCACATGGTATGTATCATCTAGTCCATGTGTGGCCTGTGCAGCCAAGTTGGCCAGCATCCTCCAGCAGCGCAAAAAGCTACGTCTTTGTATATTCTGTTCCCGTCTCTTCGAGTGGGAGGAGCCAGAGATAGTTGAAGGGCTTAAGGGTCTGGTGAGAGCCGGCTGCAAACTGCGAATGATGAAGCCGTCTGACTTCGTGCATGTGTGGGAAACGTACGTGGAGAAGGAGGATCAGAGCTTTACACCCTGGGAGGATTGTCAGGAGAACTACAACTACTATGTGGAAAAACTGGCAGATATCCTCAAGTAGATGTGAGTCAGTGTGTGTGTTGTGTATGCAGTGAGCCACCATGCTGCTTTTGGTTCATCACAGATTTTTTTATAGATGGTAACTTGGTTTTCCATGTGGATTTTGTCCTCTTTCTTGTCACTGTTACAGATGCACGGGACCTCCCCACCGACTGATCCACAAATCGCACTACTTGTGAAATTCCCACTGGCTGAATGCGTGTTTCTTGCAGTCACATGTAAACGGTGCAGAATGTTGTTAGTTCACTCTTGGCAACATTTTATACTTTTTATTAACGCAATTCATGTGGACACTTAAAATGCTTGAATTTTTACATAAATATATCAACTAATCAACATCCAAGTGGTTAGAAAACAAAGCAAGAAACAAAGAACAAAAGTGACATTCATCGTTACAGTAAAAATAAACTTCGGAGAACAACACAGTTTATGTTACATCTGCTGATATCTGCTGCTTGAATAAATTCTCCTCCACGTCATCGTACATGTAAAATATATACAGCAACTCAAAATGAACAGTGATTATAAATGATGTTCAGCTCATAAATAATGTTTTTTTCTATTTAACAGTGCCTTAAAAACCAAATTCATTCAAACAATGTGAATTAAACGATGCATAAATCCTCAACAGTTTTGTGCTTTTTGGTCATGTGTGTATAAAATATCTGTTCATGCATATTTTATGAAAGCTGATATGTTTATTTTTTTCAGTAGCTGGTTTTTTAAAAACTCTACCTAGCCCTGAAGAGTTTCCAGCTGTCGGGTCATGACAGAGTACTTCTTAAACGAAAACCTTTTACATCAATCTTAATGATCTTCAGCTGAGTTTCAGATTTCCTGTGACAGCCACATCACTATATTGCACAAAGATGTTGTTTTCTGGTGTGCACTGACCATTAAAGCCTCACAGAGCTGAAGTAAGTCTGCTGACTCATTGATAGGCATGTTGTTGATGCAAAGACTTCTTCATTGGCTCATTTTAGAAAAGAACTCAGCCCACCGTTGGTTTCTGTTGTTTCCTGGTTGTCAGTCGTTGCAGCTAAAGACATAAAAAGGTTTGTTGAAAAAACAAAGAAATTGTGTTTTATGTTTCTGTTTTAGAAACGCTGACACAGGATCATCATCATCATCATCATCATCGTAGATTTAAAAAATAAGCTCATTAGGAAAGTGCATTTGTGATTTAAACTTTATTACCTTGGTCCTCCTGCTTGGTTATAGGTAAGGGTGTTGTTTCATTGCAAACTGTGCCATTCTCCTCCTCTTCTTCTGTTCAGATGGATTAAGAAAGAAAAGAATCAGCATCTTTTACGACAGCTGAGCACTTATTTAAGTATATCAATCACATTTTCTCTGCTTACAGCGGTTTTCTTACTTTTCAGTTATATTCAGACTTACTGCAAAATATGACATTTAAAGGAAGCATTTTGTTTCTCCTAAGGAAGTGATGTATTTCTCAGTTTCCTCATATTACATAGTTACAAAAACAGCAGATAAATCAATCATGATAATGCCTTCTTCGAGAAAGGAGTTATTTGCTTACTCATTACTAGATTTATTTATTTTTACCTTTAGCTGGTGCATTCAGAGAGGCATCAGTGATGTACTCAACCAGTGGACACGGTACATCTGCAGTAAGAGGAATAAAGAAGTTAAATACAGGAAGTCACACCTAAACTTTAATGTGCAAGTCGGTAGTTTCCCAGACTTTCTTTTTTTTGTTTTTTGTGGTGGGCTCTATCTACAGCGTACTTGGAAAGGACGACCAAAACCACGTCACTGACATGGTGTTAACTTACCAGTTATCTTTAGCTCAGCCATTGTCGGAAACAGATTGACCTCTTCCATTTTGTCATCACGACCATCTGTGTGAAAATTAACAGCTCATGTCATTGTGATACTTGTATTGATTTTGACATTTATATAAACTGGGTGTCACCATAATACTGTGCTAACTTTTGGATTCCACTAACCCTTTGAGATAATAGTTTATCTTTAGCTATAAAATGATTCACTAACTTACTGGTACTTTGTCTGTTTTATAATGTTGAGTGGGAGAGATGCCTGCTATACCCAAGAAAAATACTTTGAGAGCAGTGAGAGAGTAAAAGTGCAGGCTGAATAGATATAAAATTTTGTGCACGTGTCAAACCAAATGCAGCTGCAGATTTAGGTGCAAATCGTTTTTCTAAAGGCTTTTTTTCACTCTGACAGACACTTCAGTTTGCCCACTTTCATTCATTCTAAAAGTTATGATGTTGGTTCTCACAGAATTTTAGAATTTGCACAGTCAAAAAGATAAGAAAGCAATACTTGGTTTGCGGAAGACTCTCAGGGCCACGCATCCTATAAAGACCGCGGCGATACCAAAGACGATGCAGCCAGAGATGGAAAGAAGCACCCTCCTCTTTAAAACTAAACATTAAAACAAAAACAACACAAAGCACAAGATTAATGACAGAATATTATTTTGAGTGGAGATTCATAACTAGCAGAGCTCAGTTATACTTACGAAGGTTCTTGGTCTTGAAAGAGTCACTGGATTTTGAGTATAAGGGTCTCTCATCAGCATGTGCACGGCAGGTGTAAGTACTCTGGTCTGGGTCATTGCTGGGAGTTACTGCATGTTTCTCAGAGAATGAATCGATTTTTCCCTCCTCTTTGAGCCTATTAAAATTCAGTTTATTGAACATCTGCATTACTGCTGAATTTTCCTAAAGGGCAGAATCTACACAGGGCACTAATTATTATGAACATTATTATATTACCATGTGTAATGCGTCCAGTTGTGCGTGCTCTCCTTTACTTCACATAATAGAATCAAGCTATCAGTGGAGAAGACGTCTGACCAGCCAGTTAGCAGGACTATAGAAGCCTTTGGGCGCTCTGCAATAAATGCAACCAAAAAGTGAATAACAAACATTCAAAACCAAAAGAATCAAACAAGGAAATTTTAAAAAACGTACCTTCAACTTTGAGCTTCACTATGTTACTTAGTTTTGAGATCTCTGTTCCTCTGCTAACTTTGCATTTATATGAACCAGAGTCTTTTGTTGTCACAGAAGTGATGTTGTAATTGTTTCCAGGTAAGACCAACTCCTTGTCATCTTTGTACCACAGATACTCCCATCCAGAGGAAACATTAACGTGACAGTTAAAGGAGACGGAGTCCTCAGAGTGCATTAAATTATGTGCTGGATTCTGCTCCAGTGTGACTGTTGGTGCATCTGAGGGTTGATAAGAATCAACAAGAAGAGTTGTACAAGAGCACTGAAATATAAGTCAAACTGCATAGCCTGATCTAAAGGTAGGATGACCATTAACTATTCTGCACAGCTTTAAATATCTGTTTTCATAACAAGAATACTTCTCTGCCAGGATGAAAAAGCTATTTTATTTGAGGTAGTTTATTATCTTTCTTGTCGAGTTACAGGATGTTGCTGCTCCATCCCTATGATGCTACAGTAAACAACATTTCTTACTGTATTTTTTTAAAGTGTAAATATAATAATGACTTTACAGGACTTCATGTGAATTAACAACTGGCTTTCTGAAGACTTTATCACCTTTGAATTGAATGAGGTTAACATGGGTGTTTGTGTTTTTATGGCTTCTCTAATTTTCAAGCCAACCTTCCCCCTCTGGTATGATCTCATACTGAACATTGCATTTGTAAACGGGTCAACACTCTCATAGTCTAACTGTTAGCAAGAGAGTAAACAGCCTTACATTTGCAACATTTTAAACCTAAAAATTACAGCTAAAACAGAAAAACTGAAAAAGACAAGTTTCAATGAAGAACTGTGTCAAAAAGAAGAAGAACAAAATCAACCAATGTATTTTTTAACTTTGCATTCAAAGGACACGTTTTCTCCAACGTAAAGCTTTTTAGCATGTTTTCTGAACAGACAAATTCCTTTATAAAAATAGTGACAGCATTTGTGATGTGTATAAATTTTTAAACTCACAAGCAAGTGAAGTGTTCATGAAAAAGATTCTGAAATAAAAGCAGGAACAAACCTGCTAGACAACAAATAAATATTTTGAAGAAGAATCAATAGAAACTTACCTTGCACTTTAAGCTGTTTAGCTGCACTTAAATCAGTGATGAAGGCTGGATTTTGACCTCTTGTTGCTTTGCATGTATATGAGCCTCCATCTGCTGTTCCATTAATTTGAACTGTGAGTTTGTCTGATGATCCAGTAACCTGACTGCCATCTTTGTACCACAGGTACTTCCACTCAGAATGGACACTGATGGCACAGCTGAAGTTGACCGATTCTCCAGCAAACATCACATCATAGTTTGGATCTCGTGTCAGTGTGAGAGTGGGTTTCTCAGCTGAGGGGATATGAACATGACATGACAATCAAAAATTATGCAGTACCTAATGTGTAGCTAGTGATGTGCCTTTAACAAATACTCTTGTATTTTAATATAATATTTAATATGTTTTATACTTGAACTTGAACATTTTCCTTTGTAAAAATACACAGAAAAAGCATTTGTGATGCTATATACATTTCTTAAACTCACCACACACTGTGAGAGAAACCTTCAGAACTGTTTTTACAAAGCAGGAACAAACCTGCTAGACTACAAATAAATATTCTGAAGAAGAGTCAATAGAAACTTACCTTGCACTTTAAGCTGTTTAGCTCCACTTAAATCAGTGATGAAGGTTGGATTTTGACCTCTTGTTGCTTTGCATGTATATGATCCCCCATCTGCTGTTCCACGAATTTGAACTACAAGTTTGTCTGATGATTCAGTAATCTGATTACCATCTTTGTACCACAGGTACGTCCATTCAGATTGGACACTGATGGCACAGCTAAAGGTGACCGCTTCACCAGCAAACATCACATTGTATTCTGGATCTCGTGTCAGTGTGAGAGTGGGTTTCTGAGCTGAGGGGATATGAACATAACATGACAGTCAAAAATTATGCAGTACCTAATGTGTAGATAGTGATGTGCCTTAAACAAATACTCTTGTATTTTAATATAATATTTAATATGTTTTATACCTGAACAAAATTACTTATGAAAATACACAAAAGCATTTGTGATGTTATGTAAATTTCTAAAACTCACCACACACTGCGAGAGAAAATTTAGAACTGTTTTGCAAAGCAGAAACAAATGTGATAGTCTACAAATAAATATTCTGAAGAAGAATTCATATAAACTTACCTTGCACTTTAAGCTGTTTAGCTCCACTTGAATCAGTGATGAAGGCTGGATTTTGACCTCTTGTTGCTTTGCATGTATATGAGCCTTCGTCTGCTGTTCCATTAATTTGAACTGTGAGTTTGTCTGATGATCCAGTAACCTGACTGTTATCTTTGTACCACAGGTACTTCCATTCAGATGGGACACTGATGGCACAGCTAAAGGTGACCGCTTCTCCAGCAAACATCACATCGTATTCTGGATCTCGTGTCAGTGTGAGAGTGGGTTTCTGAGCTGAGGGGATATAAACATGCCATGACAGTCAAAAATTATGCAGTACCTAATGTGTAGCTAGTGATGTGCCTTAAACAAATACTCTTCTATTTTAATATAATATTTAATATGTTTTATACTTGAACTTGAAAAAAATTATTTATGAAAATACACAAAAAAATTTGTGATGTCATGTAAATTTCTAACACTCACCACACACTGTGAGAGAAACTTCAGAACTGTTTTTACAAATGAAAGCAGAAACAAACCTGCTAGACTACAAATAAATAATTTGAAGAAGAGTTCATATAAACGTACCTTGCACATTTGTAAATGAGTCATCACTGTCATTCTCTAACTCTTAGCAAGAGAGTAAACAGCCTTACATTTGCAAAATTTAAACCTAAAAATTACAGCTAAAACAGAAAAACTGAAAAAGACGAGTTTCAATGAAGAACCGTGTCAAAAAGAAGAAAACAAATCTCACCATAGACATTAAGTTTTAGTGGAGAACTTGTGATGCTGTAGACATCCCTGATCTTCAGTTTTCCTGAGCAGCTGTAGTTTCCCCTGTCTGAGGCTGAAGCAGAGGTGATGGAAAGACTTCTCGTGTCCGTTGCTGAATTATAATCCTGGACCTTAGTTCCATCTCTGTAAAACGCGTATGTCCAGTCAGCGCTGTCCGTCTGCATCTCACATCTCATATTTACATTCTCAGTGGGGAACACATCTGGCCATTTGGTTACTAGTTTCAAAGTTGGAACAGGAATTTCTAATAAAAAAAATAAAAGAGACTTGTTACCAATTTTACAAATCATTACAGATATTCTGTTTTGATTCTCACCATAATAATCCCCCAAAGTATCTCAAATCACATTAATTCAAAGTATCTTTCTTTGGCTCACCAGAGATTTGTAAGGTCCGCTGGTCACTGAATTCTGTGTTGAATCCTGTTTTGTCTCTTTTGGCCTTGCACTTATAAACTCCCTCTTTTGACAAATCGAGTCTTTCCATTTTTAGACTGTTGCTGTTGGTGAGAATTGATGCTCCATCTTTGTACCAGTCATAGCTCCAGCCATCTGAGTTTTCAACTTTGCATTCAAAGGACACGTTTTCTCCTACGTAAAGCTTTTTAGCATCTGGCTGTTGAGTCATTGAGGGCTTAGGCTTGTTTTCTGAACAGACAAAGAAGAAGTAGTGTTTGTGTTTAATTTTAGACATAAGCAAGTGAAGTGTTCATGAAAAAGGTTCTGAAATGAAAGCAGGAACAAACCTGCTAGACTACAAATAAATATTCTGAAGAAGAATCAATAGAAACTTACCTTGTACTTTAAGTTGTTTAGGCACACTTGAATCAGTGATGAAGGTTGGATTTTGACCTCTTGTTGCATTGCATGTATACGATCCCCCATCTGCTGTTCCACGAATTTGAACTACAAGTTTGTCTGATGATCCAGTAACCTCACTGCCATCTTTGTACCACAGGTACGTCCACTCAGATTGGACACTGATGGCACAGCTGAAGTTGACCGCTTCTCCAGCAAACATCACATCGTAGTCTGGATCTCGTGTCAGTGTGAGAGTGGGTTTCTCAGCTGAGGAGATATAAACATAACATGACAATCAAAAATTATGCAGTATTTAATGTGTACATTGTGATGTTCCTTACACAAATACACTTGTATTGTAAAATAATATGTTTTATATCTAAACTTGAATAAATTCCTTTGTAAAAATACACAGAAAAAGCATTTGCGATGTCATGTAAATTTCTAAAACTCACCATACACTGTGAGAGAAACTTCAGAACTGGTTTGGCTGGTGACAGCTCTGTTCTGGATTTTTCCACTACAGTTATATTTTCCTGTATGACCAGCTGAAGCAGAGCTGATGGAAAGACCAGCTCCATTCGTATTAAAAGACACAGTACCATCAGCATTGACCTGCGTCCCATCTCTGTACCATGTATATATCCAGTTATGGCTGTCCGGCCCAATCCCACACTTGAACTTCACACTCTCGGTGGGGAACACATGTGCCCACTTGGGTGTTTCTGTTATAGTTGGAACTGGAATCTCTGAAGAAAGCAGACACATTAACCATTTAACATAACATGCTTTTACAATTGCAGGTAGCAATGATTTCTATTATTTAGTGTGTAAAACAGGATGTGTCCTTTTACACAAATGATCTTAGTCTTTCCCTGACAGCTCCACCTATGTTCTAACACTCTGACGGCTTTTGAGGCATCCCTCTGTGCATTATGCTACGCCACAACATCCTGTTTCGACAGACGATGCAGAAAATAACGGAAGGAAGATGCTCTCAAAATGCTATTTCACGGAGTATAAAACAGTTTTGAGGTTTTAATAACAGTATGGACAACACAAGCTATGATCAGTTTATAACACGAGATTGGCATTTTGCATATCCAACTGTTTATTTACAACAATAGTTTTACTTATTTTCACCTACTGTGGTGGTGAGGTTTGAGAAAATTGATAAGAATCTCATGTTTGTCTGTGAAGCTGTTCAAAGGGCACTACTTTGCTCTGTCCAAAGTGACAGAATCAACACATTAACCGGTCATATTCTTATTATGTGTTATTTGTTAAACTGTCATAAAGGACAAAGAAAGAAAAGGGTATGCTTCAGCAATCTACACTCTCTCTATAAATACAACAAAAATATTGCAACAAAACTTACCATTCACTTGAATGTTGACAGGTCCACTTTCTTTAGTTTGACTAGGCTTCTTTTTGCCCTCAACTACACAGGTGTAATTTCCAGAATCTTGTGGTGATGCTGATGTGATTGTAAGCACTGACTTATCTGGGTACTGAGATAAATCTGGACCGGAACCTAGAGGGCTTCCATTTTTCTTCCATGTGAAGATCAGCTCCGAGCTGCTAGTGGCTTTACATTCTAGCACTACTTTCTCAGAAGAGAAGAAGTCTGACGAGGAGGGAGTTTGCTCCAGAACTGGTACCGGAGGCACTGAAAATTGATTAAAAAAGTGAAAGAATGGAAATGAATGAGGGTTTACACTCCTAAAAGAAAAACAACTGGGAGTATGTTTAGATTCCATTCATATATCCAGAATCTGAGCAAAATCCCCGAATGATGGCAGTGGCTACTGACTTAATATAAAAATATCAGTTACTCTAAAAAAAAAAAAAAAATCACAAACGAAGTATACAGAGGAGCATCTGTGAATGTATAACACAGTAACAGCTGAAGTAGATGGGAGCACAAAAACACCAGATGCTAATCCTGTCAGATAAGAACAGGAAACCAAAGTTACCAAAACTTGACAATTAAAGACCGGAAAAGACATTTTGATTGGTTAGATTTCTGTAATGACATAACCTCAGAATTGTTGCATTGAATGGGGTGTATTAGATACTCTACAGCATCAATCAGACATCACCTAAAAAGCTTACTCAAGTAGCCCATTGTTGCTGGCCCTGCCCATTCCTTTACAGCTAAATTGTACCCATCTATTTTCAGCAGGACGGCATGCCAAAGCTCAAACACTCAAACTGTGTTCTTGAACACAATGAAGTGTTCACTGCATCCAGATCTGACTAGATAAGTGAAATACGTCACCTATCGGATGTGGTTAAATAAAACAAATCCATCATGCAGGTACTGCTGCCCACTAATGTGCAGTCTGTGCATGATGCTCGTCATGTCAGTTAAAGTAGCTCTGAAGCCAAAAACGAGCCCGGCATGTTAGCAGCACTGTGTAAGTGTGTTTGATGAGTACATATGATCAAAAAAACTGAGGTCATAATCTCACCAAAAGGAGGAGGTGCTGTTGATTTGCTATCTGAATAACTGTAGGTGGTTGCTGGATGAAGAAGAGAAGAGATGAGGAGAGCAAGGTTTAGATTTTTTTTAAAAAAACAAGGTTTGAGTCATATCCACAAATGTAAAGGTGAGACTTCAACAAAAACACTGGTAACAGTTAAATCAGAGCTCCAATCTCAAACTGCAATGCCTAATTCTTTTTTTATTAGACATAAATGACTAATAATACATTTTTCACAAGTTTTAAGAACTTTTAGCTTGACAAAACAATGACTTAAAAGCACTTATGTAGAAAAAGGAGGAAAAAAATCTTTGTGTCCTACATACAAAACAATTACACAATACATCTACTCTTAATACTGTCAAGTTAAACCTACGACATGATGACAGGAGACTATTGAGATTAGGCTGGCATGAGGAAATACAGACACATGAGCTTAAAAGTAGTGTGTATCTAGTTGTAGGAACTTTCAGACTCATGACAATAAAGTACTTCATGTTCCTCTTGTTAAATTTACCCAAGTTCTACTTCCTAAACATTGCTCTTGCTCGACTCAGACCGGGCCATGTAGGCATTCAGTGCATAAATGTTGGTTTAAGAGATCATGATGATCATAAAGGTTAAGGTTAACTCCAGTACAGAATATGTTTTTTTTGCTCAACATGAAAACTTTTAATTTTTTTTCCCAAAAAATCATCTTCAACTTCTATAACAGTGCAATCTGCTCAAATGTGTGAAAATCTGCTCTCGGCGTGAAAGACAGGTTTTCCCTACCATCGTTATCCTCAGAAGCACACACAGCGACCATATCTGTCAAAGAATCAAACAATGTTCAGTTGCATTAAAATTTGCATGTGAGTGAAAATATTCTTTATAAACTGCAGAAATGAACATAAACGCTTAAAAACTTACATATTACACCGAAGACCTTGAACAGCCACATTTTCCATTGAACTGCACATGTAGCACATGTAGAGACTGGGTGTCTCAGTTGACTCATAGATCTGCTGCGCTGTGACATTCAGTAAAGGAAATAGAGTGCAGTTGCAGTATAAATGGGCGTATGTGACAACTTCATTTCTGAACTCACCTCAGGACAGCAGCTTTCCTGTCGCTCTCTGACAACTGCCTTTTTTTTCGTTAAAGCAACAGGAAATGTGTTGGTGAACCACACTCAGATGTTTGTTGTTGATACAAAGTTGAACTGCTGATTTGTCTGAAATAAAAGGGAGGGTTTAGGGAATTGAAAGAACATGCAAGATGCTAAAATGTTGACAAAGCTCGATATTGTGCTCAATTTGACGATTTTAGACCTAAAGTCGTTTATGACTTAGCCGGTATATCGTATCTGGGATATTTCATTGTGCGGAAAAAAACTAAACAAAAGAAATAATTAAAAGAACTACCAACATCAACAAATGCATTTCTAAAATCAAAGTTATCATTTTATTATGGCGTAGGCCATTTGGAAACTGTAGCTGGGGCGTGATTTGAGGGGATGAACGGAAGCTGCAGGTTATTTAAATTATGCCTCTTTTTTTTAAAAACTTATATGAAACTAGTGTATAACCACAAACTGTGACTTCCTTTTGTCTTCAGCTGAAAGTTGCTCTTTAAAAACAAGAAAGGAAATTTCTTAACAGCTTCATTTTGACTAAAAACACCTTTTAGAGCATACATGTAACTATATTATATATTATATTCAACAGCCTTAGACGAGCACATTTATTTTATGTAATTATTAAGTGTCGAATGAATCTTTCTCTCTCTGATGAAATATGACTTCCTGTAAGGCTGGGTGTTATGCACCGAGATGCATGACATTATAGTTCCTGTGTAAGGGAGGGCTTCAATCACCCTACTCACCACAAGGTGTCTGTATAACACAGAAAATTCCATTATGTCATGTCAAACTAAAATAAGCCTCGGGTCATATCAAACCTGAGAATAACAACCATAACCTATCTTTTTTAAAAAAAAAATATTTGTATATATCAGTCTTTTGATTTATCCAGTTTATTAAAGCCTGATTATAATGATTAGATTTCACCAGGTCATGTACACTCGGTGGCCACTTCATTAGTTACACCTTGCTAGTACAAGGTACTTGGACTGCTCTTTTGCTTGCAGAACATCCTCAATTCTCCATGATACAGATTATATAAGATGCTGTGAACATTCCTTAGATGCCACATGTCCACACTGGTATGACAGCATCGTCTGCTTTTATGTTGTTTATGCCAAATTATGACCCTATCATCTGAACTTACTATGGTAGGGTCTTTACCTTACTATAAAAAGCACCTTGAAGCAACTGCTGTTGTGATTTGTCGCTATATAAATAAAATCGAATAGAATTTAATTGGATTGAATTGAATGTGGCAGCAGAAATTGAGATAAATCACACCTGCCAACATTTTTTGCACTCTTCCAGTGTCAGTTCTGGTGTGTGCATTTGTGTAGCCTCAGTGTTCTCTTATTACCCTACATGAGTGACTTCCAGCGTGGTCTTCTGCTGCTGTAGCCCATCTGCATCAAGCTGTGCATTCAGAAGAGCTCTTCTGCACACCTTGGTTGTAATCAGCGGTTCTTTGAGTTAGTGTTGCCTTGATATCAGCTCAAAGCATTCTGCCCATTCTCCCCTGACTTCTGGCATCAATATTTTCTGTTTTTCAGACGATACCATCAAACCCTAGAGATGATTGTGTGGGTAAGTCCCAGAAGACCAGCAGTTTCTGAAATAGCCAGACCAGCCTGTCTGACACCAACAACCATGCCACATTCAAAAATACTTAATTGAGCTTTATTCTGATGCTGAGTTTGAACCTCTGCTTTGAAGGTAGTCTATATAATATCTGCATGCCATAATCCACTGAGTTGCAGCCATGTGATGGGCAGTTGAACAGGTGTACCCAGTGAAGTGGCTACTGAGTATATATGTTTCTACAATGCTATAATGGGGGGGAAAAAAAACTGCATGATTTGTCTAAAGTAGTATTTACGGAATCATATGTTTTTGGAGTCGTTTTATTTTGGTATTGATGCTATTACTACTACTACTACTACTACTACTAATAACAATAATAAACAGGCACTTACAGACACTGTTATCGGTGGTTTGAACTACATACAACAACCTCTGCTCTGTTTAAAACCGCAGTTTAGCGGTTGTTAGTGAGTAGTTGGCATCAAAACTTACCAGTGCCATTCGCTTCTGCCACCATTAATCGTTCCATACGTCAACAAATATCACTTTTTTTTTTTTTTAAGTTAGAGAAAGTAAAACTTACGGTGTCGTTAACATAAACGTTGCTGTCACACCCACTGATGCATTCACGGGTCCGTGTGACTTCCAGAGCGCACAGTCTCCTTCCTGTCTTCTAAACTGGGATTTCCGTAGTTTTTCTTTTTCCCAAACTTTACTACTTGCAACATCGCAAACAGCGATGAGTAACTGGACTGTCCCTGTTATCAATGTGTAAATAGGCTAAACAAAAGATGCTTCCAGATATATGCACAGTTTCGGTTTACATTTTTCCCCAAAAGGACTTTGGCAAAGATTCTGGCAAAGACAAAAACGGGCAGAGTCGTGGTATTTCCCTTGTTTTTCTTACCTAGAAGGTCTCGCCAAACCTTTCCTGGAAGCTGTGCTGTGCATCTGGACTGCATACTTGTTTTCTGTCCTTTTTTACATTCATATTCAGGTCCTGTTTAGGTAAACTGTTTCATTATTAATGAAAGATAATGTACAGTCCCTCACTATTCCTGATGAAAAATTGGTGCAGTGACAATAATATTACTAATACTACAAATATTCATACTAATAATGCTAATAACTCTTTGAAAACTGAATTATGAAGTGGCGCTTTTTTCCTTTCTGGGGTTTTTCCAGAAAACATTTCAAACTTAAATGGGTTTTTTTTCCACAGTGGGATGATGGGGAACTCCAGAGCTCTTCAAAGAGTGTACAGTTGAATAAGATAGCTTAGCAGATATTATTTCATTTCAACATTTATTGTTTTTTAGAAAACAATAAATGTTGTACAGCACTAGCTGCAAAGACAATCTTGTGTTCAGTAGCAAAAGTTGAGGGGCTAACAGAGAGAAACAGACTAATACTTGTGCCTACAGCCAACATTGAACCACCAATTAACCTGACATACATACAGTTAGGTCCATGTATATTTGGATACTGTTTACTTAAACATATTCCAATTATTGCTACATAAAGGACATGGACATAATATGTAGACTCAGCTTTCATTTGAGGGTATCTACATTTAGGAGTTCAGGTCCTTAACATGCACCACCCGCTTTTTAAAGGGACCAAAAGTAATTGGACAATTGATTGAAAGGCTATTTGATGGGCTCGTTATGTCATTACCAATTAAGCAGATAAAATGACTGGAGTTGATTTGAGCTGTGGTGCCCGAATTTGGAAGATATTTCTTCCAAATTCAACATGCGGTCAAAAGAGCTCTCCATGCAGGTGAAAAAAAGCCTCCTTAAGCTGCAAAAACAGAAAAAAAAACTCATCTGAGAAATGGCTACAATATTAGGAGCGGCAAAATCTACAGTTTGGTACATCCTGAGAAAGAAAGCACTGATGAGCTCAGCAACATAAAAAGATCAGGATGTCCAAGGAAGACAACAGTGGTGGATGATTGCAGAATCATTTCCAAGGTGATGAAAAATCCTATCACATCAGCCAACCAAGTGAATAACACTCTCCAGAAGGTAGGTGTATCAGTAACCAACCATGAAAGTAAATACAGAGTTCACTGCAAGGTTCAAGCCACTCATAAGCCCCAAGAATAGAAAAAGCTAGATTGGACTTTGCTAAAAACAAACAAACAAACAAAAAAACAAAACATCAAAAAAAGCCAGCACAGTTCTGGACATTCTTTGGACAGATGAAACCAAGATCCACGTCTACCAGAATGATGGCAACATTATGGAGAAGGTATGGAACAGCTCATGACCCAATGCATACCACATCATCTGTAAAACACGGCGGGGGCAGTGTGATGGCTTGCAGGCTGCCAGTGGCACTGGGACACTAATGTTTGTTTGTTTGTTTGTCTGTGTTCAGAGACATGCTTTCTGCTCAAATTGAGCTAAATGCAGTCAGACTGACTGGGCAGCATTTCATAATGCAGATGGACGACGATCCAAAACATACAAGCAAAGCAACCCAGTTTATTAAAGCAAAGAAGTGGAATACTCTTAAACTGCCAAATCGGTCACCTGATCTTAACAAACTGAGCATGCTGTTAAACTTGCTGAAGACTAAACTTCGCACAGAAAGGTCCACAACAAACAGCAACTGAAAGCCGCTGCAGTAAAGGCCTGGCAGAGCATTAAAAGGAGGAAACTCTTTTTATGCAATCTTTTTGTTCAACCCACTGAATAAAAGCTGAAGGTCTGCGCTTCAACTGCGTCTGAGTTGTTTCATTTAAAATTCATTGCGGTAATGTACAGAACCAAAATGAGAAAAAAGTTGTCTCTGTACAAATATTAATGGACCTAACTGTATTCAAAGGAGTTTGCAAAGAAAAGCGTCTGGACTTCTTTGAGTTGCTTGAAGACGTTTGACCTCTCATCCGAGAAGCTTCTTCAGTTCTAAGGTCAAATGGCGAGAGTCCCAGATTTAAACCCAGTGGGAGTATTCCCCAAGGAGGGACAAAGGACCCCTGGTGATCCTCTAATCACATGCGCCAAGGTGTGAAAGTGGGTGTGGGACCTAATCAGCCAGGGTTTCGGGTGAGCTCATTGTAGAAACCTGGCCCCACCCTGTCATGTGATTTCCTGAGGTCAGATGGCCCAGGATGTGAGTGGGCGTTAAGGCGTCTGGGAGGGAACTCAAAACTGGATTATAGATGGCAGACAGTTGGTGTCGTAAACCACCGCCTCTGTTCAAAGATGGTCGCTCACAGTGGACATAGATGGCCTCTTTCACTCCTCTTTCAAACCATTTGTCCTCTCTGTCCAATATGTGAACATTGGCATCCTCGAAAGAGTGACCTTTATCCTTAAGATGCAGGTGGACTGCTGAGTCTTGTCCTGTGGAGGTGGCTCTTCTATGTTGTGCCATGCGCTTGTGAAGTGGCTGTTTGGTCTCTCCAATGTAGAGGTCCGGGCATTCCTCACTGCACTGTACAGCATACACCACGTTGTTCCGTCTGTGTTTTGGAGTTTTGTCTTTCGGGTGAACCAGTTTGTGTCTGAGTGAAACGTCTTCAAGCAACTCAAAGAAGTCCAGACGCTTTTCTTTGCAAACTCCTTTGACTACGATGACCTGGATGACTGAGAACCTTCACAGACAGACCTAACTGTATGTTTGGACTGTGAGAGGAAGCCAGAGAGCCTGGAAACCCACTAAGTCACAGGAACAGGAACAGAAACTTAACGAAGGCTAGAAACGTCTTATTGAGAAACAACAGTACTAACCACTATGCTACCAGAATAACCAGAATTTCATCAAAATGGCAGAGAACAAGTCTACAAAGGCCTGTTTCATTAAATGATAATGCAGAACAACTTGAAATCTCATTACTAAAATCCTATGAATCTCATAATAACTGTACATAACTCTAATACCATATGGGACACTGTATTGTAAGCATCTTTAAATTTATGTTTTTAAAAAGAAAATCACATAACATATAATAAAATATAACCTTTATTTAACAACCCTACAGGCATTGCATCTCTCAGGATTTACTGTTTTATTGAGCAGTACATATATGTTTCTTATATATACTTACTATAACAAACAGCAAATGGACGCCGGCAGAAAAAAACATGGTAAATATAGCTTTACATACATGTCACCAACTGAAATAACATACAACATTTGGCAAACGGGGATGGGCTGGATCTTCCATGCATGCTGGAAGGACTGGGAGAGTCAGGATGTGATTTGAAATAGATATGGAGATGTTGGTATGCTGTTCTGCCCATTTCTTCATTATGTACACACTGCCGCACAGCCAACTTGCACCTTCTCAAACACTCTGGAAGAAATAAGAGAGGGATTTATTACAGTTGCACACATGCAGTCAAATTTCCATCACCACAGAGGATATAAAATTGACATATTGTGCATTAATGAATTATTTTAACTGAATGATGGACATATACACACACAAACTCTTACCTTAAAACATAAGACCTGGACTTCTGCTGGTCCTCTAAAGCCAAAGAAAGGTGGAAAGATAATTAAAGTAAGAAGACATTAAATGGAATCATGAGATATTGGTGATCACTTTAATCAGGAATATTCTGATAGAAAGTGTGATGGTTCGTTTAAGGTCTTGATCTCTTGTAGGTCTGGGTGTGTACTTATATGTGAGATTGCTTAACTGCGTATTTTCCATCAGGGATTATCTGCCTCAGTTTCTGCTCTCTTAGCCCATTCTCCCCTCTTCTCACAGCACTCCACTCGGCCTGTTGACTCATGGTAATGTGAAGAGTTTGGCTGTGTGTCAGATCATCTGGAGTCATTTATAGAAGCTGTCGAGTGCTGCACTGACATCACCCCTATCTCTCGCCCAATGGCGAATCCTGCCTAATCCTTCTTTCTCCCCATGCGGGGCCATCCCATGTATGGCTGAGCCTGTATGGGATCACATACTGACACCTTGTAGAGACTTATAAGTAGGATCACGTCATTTATAGGGCACAATTTACACTTGGCCTGAAAACGCTTTTTCGGTAATCTGATTACAAGAGGACAACTGTACATAAATACAGGTGTGAACCCATCCGAACACACTGAAGTTGCATTCGGAGTAGAAAGATATGTGACCTCATTTACATAACAGCATGATGTGAAGACACTTGTGTCCCTGACCACACTCAAGGTCAAGTTTGGAGTGTGTATGTATCATGGCAACTACATCCAGTTTATTCCCTCAAGTCAAACAACTAAGGAGGACACTGAAAAATGACACTGCAACTTTACTCCTCCTCTAACTGTTCAAAGCGCAAAAATAATGCACAATGTTTTTTCTCCTATATTGCATATTACAAAATTTAATTGGAGCTGAACAACAACATTCGATCACAAGTGGTTATTTTTAATTAAAATCAATTAGAATTTAGTCAGGATCCCTACACTCTGAGAAGATTTTGTTTGCTGTGACTGTGTTCTGGAACCTCTCCATGGAAAGCGCATAGCAGAAAGAGCAGCAGGTATCAAGAGATTTGACACTGATTAAGTCAGATACAGCATAAAAAGAATGTAAAGTGGGTTGCAAAGCGGCTTGCAGGTGAGCATGAAACTTTAAGCAGGCTAAAGCAACATAAATAGAGCATTCTGTTTGAAATTTAACAACAGGCTGTGTACAAAAACAGCTGAGTGAACCATCAACTGATGTGAATCTGCTGATGTGTCAGATCTTAATAGTTAAAATGACATTTTGAGCACTCCCTGTGAAATTCTACACCACTGGAGTAATTAAAACACCAATACCAAAACACAAATGTGGCAGTCTAAGAGTGAGGATATAAATAGCATAATAAAAGCAGTGAAAACATCAGATTTGGTATTTCTATTTAGCCAACATTAATCCTTGCCACATTACCACATCTAAAAGCAGGGCTTGCAATGTACAAAATGCACAGAGGATAAAGGCTGAGAGGAGAGATGAGATGAGGAGGGAAGAGGAGAGCAAGAGCGGTATTGCTTTTAAACTGATGAGTTTGTCACTTCAGCTCATGGCTGGTCAGTGGCTCTGCGGGTATTATCAGTCTGTCCCATTTCATCTCGAATGACAACTGTGCCAGTAACTCAGAAACTGGGTTTGCCGGTGAAAGCTTTAATAACAAATGCTTTGTCATAGTGATGTTGCATGCCATACAGGGAGAGGCCACTGCCTCAAAAGATTTGGGTGTTTAGGTGATCATCATCATCATCATCATCGTTTATTTATATAGCACTTTAAAAACACACCTGGTAGACCAAAAGTGCTATACAATACAAATATAAATATAGGAATAAAATAGCAAAAACCAGACATAGCAATAAAATTAATAAAAATGTCAGTTACCCACAGAGTTAAAAGCCAGTGAATAAAAATAGGTTTTTAATCTGGACTTAAAAACTGGCACTGATGTAGCTTGTCTAATATGGAGAGGAAGGCTATTCCCAAGCATTGGAGCCGCAACAGAGAACGCTCGGTCTCCTCTAAGCTTCAGCCGTGACTTAGGGACAGAAAGCAACAGTTGCTCAGCTGACCGAAGCGCAGGAATGGGGACATGTGGCTTCAACAAATCAGACAAATAAACAGGTGCCAGACCATTTAGAGATTTAAAAACCAATAAAAGAACTTTAAAACGGATCCTAAATTCAATTGGAAGCCAGTGTAGAGAGGCCAAGACCAGAGTGATGTGGTCGAATTTCCTTCTGCCGGTTAAAAATCGTGCCGCGGCATTTTGCACTAGTTCCAAGCGTGAGTGGGATGTGACTAAGTAGTATGACTGCCAGGAACCGAGTTTTCGCAGCAGAATATTGAATTGGAACATGATGAGCTAAAATGATGACATATATCAAAAATTATCCATTTTATCTGTCAGTGGTTTTATTTTTATGGCCAAGTGGTGTACCATAAGAATGCAGGAATTTACAGTACAGGCCACCTATGGAGAAACAGGGAGACTCACCTCGAAGAGTAAACAAAGCAATAACTACAAACTGAAACAAAACAGCACAGGTAGATGCAAAGCACGGTGGAAAGCTGTCTGCTTGTTTACAGATGAGCGTCCTACGTTACTAAGGTATTTATAGTTAGGGTTTAGGCAAAGCCTATTTTGATCTCTTGAGAATCTATGGTCAGAAAGAAAGAAAGTCTATCCCGTGGGAAATTTTGATCTCTTGAGAATCTTTGGTCAGAAAGACAAGACTTGTTGGAAAATTGTAATTATTTAATAAATATGTTGGGGGATGATATAGCTGGTGAATTGTGTTTAGCTGGATAATAAATATATATATATATATTTGCTCAATTGCTATGTGTTATGTGTATATTTACTGGAATATATTACTGTCTGACAGCCTAGTCCCTTAATACATTGCTTAACTTGCTAATTAACTTACCTCTGGAAGTTTAGATAATAGTTTATTTCCCCTTCTCAGCATCTGGTAGAATGACCTCTGTTTAGGAAACAAAAATGTAGCTGTGGTTAAAAAAAACTTCTGCTTTTCAAATTGATGTAAATATATTTTTATATAGTTACAGTAGATCAACAGTAGATACATACGTTTGACCTCGAGCTTGCAGGACACGGTGGCCTCTCCCTGGGCGTTTTTAGCTCTGCAGGTGTACACGCCACCATCAAAGCTGCAGGGCTTTCGGATCTCGAGGGAGCAAATGCCCTGGTTGGAGATCTGACGATACTTGGGATCGTCACCAATGACCATTTGATTCTTCAACCACTCGATCTTAGGCTGAGATGAGAGAAAAATTAACAAAATAAATTAACTTTACTACAAAATTACAAAGACTGACGTTAATGAAAATCAACATTTTGCATGTATTATCATGATAACAGTCGCTGGGATCTGCAAGGTTTATCTCTTTTGCAACATGAGAATATTCATCGGACACATGGAATCAGGAACCAACCTGTAAAGACACGATGACTAATAGAAACACATGAAAAAGAATGTGACAGTTTTGGCCATGAAGCATGGTTAAGGTAGTCAGTTGGTCTACCACTTCCAAACTGAATACTCAACAACTATTTGAAAGATTGCCACGAAATATCAAGATCAGTTTATGTTTGTAAGTTAATTAAAGACAACCAGGTTGTGTGCACCTTTTTTTAATTTCAGATTTCCCCAAGACTAAACTAACCTCCCAAACATACACATTGGTCACATTGTCATTGTCTATATTTGAACATGCTGATTTCGATGTTAGCTCTTTGACCTATGTAAAGCCTTAGAGAACTGTTGGCGTGGCAACAGACTTGGTCACCAGAGAAATGGTTAAATGGCGAAATAGGGAAAATGCAAAGAAATCCATTAATTTCTACAGGCTAAAGGTTGATTTTCAGACCAATTCTGTTTTGACTGAATGTGTCCTGTGTGATAAAACACAACTGACTTCTCAGTAAAGCCTAACAACCTCAAAACCCTCGCCAATATTCAGTGAATGTTTCCCTACCGTTTCAAACTGGTCTTTAAATTTCCCCCATCTCAACCCTGGCAAAACTGACACTTGTGGTCCGCCTCTGTAGCTTCACTGATGTGTTTTTTCCACTTCAGTTTTACATTTCTTACTTTAAACTGTCATGGTTTTTCTTTCCTGTCTGCTTGGTACAGAGTGAGCTATTTAAACTTGTTCTAAAGCTGTGGTCTGTTTGGGTGGCAAAAATAGTGCTTTCTGTGTTACAAACACATCTTCAATCACCCATGAAAGGAGAACAATCTATACTTCTTATCACTGTCTCTTTTTCTGTCCGCCCTTCTTATCACGCATCTCTCACCCCCTTAATATAGTCCCCTACTCTATGTGACAGCTCTTTATCAGAGACACCAGGACAACCTATCACACTACTGAGCATGCCTTTGTACTGGACCTCTCAACACTGAACTCCATGCCAGGGAAGAGGAGGTGGCTCGATAAACACATGCTATAAAACAATTCAAGCCCACTTACAGGAGTATGAGAGATTTCAATTTACAGCGATTATGTAAAGACATGAAGTTAAAGTATCGGTCATACACCGGTTAATTAGATGACCAGGGTGTACCCTGCCCCCGCCCTATGCCCAGTGGGATAGGCTTCCCCTGGATAAGCAGAGGACGACAGATTGCTGGACGCATGGTTAAGCAGACATACAGATGATACAACTACTTGGAGAAATCTTTTTACACCACAGGGAAAGGCAAGAAAGACTTATTTGGCAAGGACAGCTCTCAGTCTATAGATACTAACATGAAGGAAAATTCAATTGCTTTCTCATTATTCTCAGCTACAGACTTTGTCTTAGATGCCTGTGATAAGTTTCACTGTCCCAAACCGTGTCATACTGTCATAAAATAACTAATAAATACTAAACGCTGCAAAAAAGAACAAACATCAAGCTACAAACAAATTACCCATCAATCCCTGTTTTCTTCATTGTCTGTTAGCTTTTGTGCTGTGCTGTACCAAATTTGTTAGCTCTGTCTCATCTACACCGGCACACACAGGGCGACTAACTGCTGCTGTCCTGGGTGAAAAGCCAAGGACAGCTAGGACGAATAATCAACTGCATTTCCATTCTGAACTGCTACTTAATCTGCCTGCATCTGTCAGACAACTGTAAAGATAAGTTTAACCCAAGCAGTTGCTGCCAAACAGTGAGAGAGATTCTGAAACTCCACATAAACATACCAGTGGAAGCCCTCCCTGAACTCCTGAGTGCATCCTTTTTTAACTGTGGCATTTATATCTTATTTAAAGTGGATTTGTGAGGGTTCCTGGTGAGAATAAGACTGTTTCAGTTCAAAAAGGAACATTAGCTATGTGTGTGTAATCTGGAAAGTCCCCCAAATCTCAATAGGCCAGTTTTATTTATAATCAGCAGATGCTTTCCTGTGTCGTCTTGGGTTTGTACTTTTAGTGTGAGCATGAGCTCTAAATATCCAGTCAACTATTAGGATACCACCATGATACCAACGGATAAGATCTAGTATCAATAACTTGTTGTATAGACACTGCTGTTTATATAAGAAATAAATGAGAGTATTGATGTACATCTAACCTTAGGACTTCCACGAACAGAACACAGCAGCTTGGTGGTGTATCCCACGGTGGCGGCTCGGTCATTGAGGGGCGTGGTGAACTTTGGAGCCTCATTGAAGTCATGCTCCTGGTACTCAAGAGGTTTGTAGACAATACCTGTAAAGGAAGCAGCGTTAAGGTTTTATGAGCCAGATATAGTGCAGATCCTTTTTGTTTTTTTACTGTTTATTATTGAGGTCAGATTAGGCAGTGGTGTACTGAACTGCATTATGTTTAAAAGTGGAACTACTACACACATTTGCTTAAAGAATAAAACACACTGTAACACAACTATGGTAATCATCTTAATGATTTCGCAGCCTATTTAAATTTATTTCAGTAATAGCAGAGCACTTGCCAAGAGAGCTATCCACTTATGTTTAAAGCAGTGCCAAGGCCATTGCCACTCCTCGAGTCTCCACTTCAGATTCTTGCAACTAACCACAGCTCATTAAAATCTAAGTATCCATTCGTATTGCAGCCGTGCCACTAAAACTTTATGCAACAGAAACAAACCGATGTGAGACAAATTAAAGTACTTTGTGCATTCAAGGGGTCACCTGTCTTCTGGATGGTGGCCACTTCCTTTGTGACAGCGCTCTTCTCGCTCATGCCCACTTGGTTTTCAGAAAACACTCTAAAGGAATACGAGTTGCCCATGACAAGGTCTGAGATGGTGGCACTTAACCTGTGATAGTGCTCCAGCACAGTGAACCATTCCTGCATGAGACAGCAGACACAACAGTCGGATCAGACATGTGAAATGATAGCGTGTCCTTACTGGACTGAATTCATCTCTATTCAGTTAGTGTACATTATTTCAATTTTCTTCTCTTTTTTAAAAAGTTCAAGTATACTGAGTATACTTACACATGTAATATGTGAAGTCCCTTCAAGGCCCTGCCTACCCTCACACAATTTAAATATTTATTTAATCATACCTGGTCACAGTGTTCTTTGGCTGCTTTGTTCTGTAAGATCTAATGCTGCTCATTGTAAAGCGAATACAACTCCAGCTGAAAAATGTCTTTCTTTCACTAACGCACTTCAAAAAAAGACCATTTTCACTAAAAAACATTCTGGTTAGTGCATTTCTGAAAATAGAACATTTATGCTGCGTTCCAGCTACCTCAGAAGTTGGATGTCAGAACTTGTTGCAGAAATTGAAAAAACATTTTGGTTTTAGCAAGGTTGAGTCTTTCACGCATCACTAGCAACATAATACCTGTGTTTTTGCTCTTAAAAGCACCGCTGCAGCACATTCCCGAATAGTGGCTGCTCTGCATATGTCTTATTAGCAAATCACAGATACACAACAGTGACTGTACAAATTAAAAGATTTAGATATCTACTACTGGTTACATTCACTGCCGCCATCTTTGATTGTTAACTGCTGCTCCGAATTTCCAAGTTGGAAATCCTAGTTGAGGAGACAATCCAGATGAAAATTGATATTGGGAACTTGTTAATTCCGACTTCCAAATTAATCTGAAATTCACCAATAATACAGAACCTTTATAAAACAGACCAATATGTTGTAGTAAGGCTTCACTCTGACTGCATCATATTGAATGAAACACTGAAAACAGAGTTAAATGCACATAAATGTACATCTTTCTGTGTCGTGTTAAAGATGTCAACACCTGTGGGGCAAATCTGACCTCAAACTATGAATAAAAAAATGATGCTCTGGATTTCTGAGATTCATGTCAACATTACTGATCTGGTGTAACATATGGGTTTTGTGCAATTCGAGTAAATATCTACTATACCTCAGTCTTCTTGTCCGCTTTCTGGACAGTGTATCCAGTGATGTCTGTGTTGCCATTATCCTTGGGTGGAGTCCACTCCAGAGCAGCATTGAAGCCCCAGGCATCCACCAGCTTTATACTAGCAGGAGGACCAGGGCGCTCTGATGAGACACATTACTGTAAGTATTATGGCATTACAATCATAATGAGCCCGCTTCTTTAAGAATTTCAAGTGTTTACTCCAATTCATGAAAGGTCAAAAAGAAAACCATCTATTTAAACTGTAATGTATTTTAAGCTCAGACCAGATATTGATCAACAGTAGCTTGCACAAGGCTCAAACACTCTGGCGTCTTTGTTAGAGATGTCATTTATGTTGGCTAATACCCAGAGAAAGTCACAAGTCTAGAAACAAGGAAGTCAACACGTCAGCTGCACAGCCAGGAAGGCCGCAAGTGAATCAACAGTTTGACACGTTCACATATTCCTTTGTGTAAATGAGATTCTTTTATGTCTCATGTGTCACTCACCCACAATCTGAAGGGTTATTGCAGCTTTATCTTCAAAGCTATCCACTTTTAGGGTCATCTCATAAACACCAGAGTCCTCCCTCTGAGCGCTGCGGATGAACAGGATGCTGTCCTTGTCACTGTTCCTGATATTGACCTTCTTGGTATCCACAGGCTGACCATCTTTAAGCCAGGACACTGCAGGTTTAGGCTTTCCCTAAGGAGTTGGAAACAAGAACGGTTAAATGCAAGTGTTCAAAAATGTATCTGTCAGCCTTTTATGTTTCCTCACTGACTAATACAGCGAATGTGCACACAAGCCAGCTTACAAGAAAAGGGATGACGAGGTTGATCTGCTCTCCGACTTTCTTGACATAGCGGGACCTGAGAGCCCGAGGCAAGCGGATCTTGGGACGGTCTGCAAAGTCAAATCAAGCATGTTTATTTTTCACCTCATCCGTCTTCTACAGTCTGACTGAGCTGATTTGCTGCTGATTTACTGCTTCACTTTGTTAACAGTTAACATTACATGCTAACAGCATAAAGCATGGTGTACACACATCCTGTCAGACTCTTTAAAGTGTGGTCACACATGCATAGAATGGCAGGTCAACAAGACCTAAATAGAGCAGCTACTGCTGCTGCAAAGTCTACAAGAACATGATTGAACAGGCTAAAATTACCCGACAGCAGTTTTGACTATGCAAATTCAGGACAGAAAAAATAATCCTAACAGCCGAGAAGCTGACAGTCTGAATATGTATTTAACTTTAGAAAGAGTACTGATTATAAAGTATCTGGAAAATGCACTGTTAGCAGGACAAAACAAACAAATATGAAACAGCGATGTGTGCGAAACACATACAATTAAAAACTAACTTGATAATCAAAGATTTTTTAAAAAGTCAGCGTCAGCTCATCACACTTTCACTTCAGTTTTTCAACGTAAAACATTTCCTTAAAAACATAAAAAACAAGCTAAAATAAAATCTTAAACTATGTTTCCATACTGATGCAAGTACACCTGATACATCATCACACTCAAGCCACCATTTAAGTGCTGCCAGTTTTTGCAGGAGCAAAATAAACAAAACAAAACAAAAAATGAAGAAGTGAAATCCAAACAAAGGTTCTGTGTGCTTAAAGAAAAGTGCAGTATCTAGGCAGGGGGAGCCGAACAAGTAAGAACCTCAAACCAGCAGCTCCTAAAATAGCTTTAGTGACAAGAAAGACTGAACTCTGAGAGCACAGCCCTCATGTCATGCCCAAAGAAACCACAAATACATGTCAAACCTTTCAGCTGAGCAGTGGTTGCAATATCACATCTACAGACGACTGCAGCAACTCCTGATGTGAATTAAAATCAAACAGGTGAACTTGCATCGCAGACATCTAGCTGGGCTCTCTGTTGGATGGTTTCCTTCATGCCAAGTGCTAAGTATCAGGAACAGCATCTCTCACATGTTTCTGCATAAGCAGCAAATGTCTGAAAAGCTCTCTGGGCTTAGAGGATAAATAAAACCACCAGGCTCCTGCCCTCCCTCACCTCATTCACCCCCATACAGCCTGCTTCTCCTAATCCACTCAAACTACCCTCCCAATGGGCACCACATCCACCTCCATCTTCTTCTAGCTATAAGAGTGTTTACATCTTCTCCTTCTGATGCACTAAATCTAACCTGACATCTTGCCTTCCTGTTCTTACATTTGTCACTGTATCATTGCTTCAAATGTATCACTGCTACTCAGGATGGGATGTTGCTTCTGGAACAACCATTTCCCAAGTAGATCAGGGCTGTCTCTAGATTTGGCTCAAACACTAATCCTTGCTAATCAGCACACTTCCCAGCAATGCCCAGAAGTGTTGCAGGCATTGTGGCATCCAGCAGCCTGTAAGTCCCCCCTGCAAGGAATCTATAATCTGCCATTGTCTCTGGATAAAATGTCTTTGTAGGGGGCTTTCAGCATATGTAGGACAGCATGTCTTCCTCTAAAGCTTAAACGTGTGGATGGGTGTCTGGTCCGGACAGCTTGTGACTGACACACAGCTTAATTTAACCTCAACAAGCCATACAGAATCCAACAATTAGGCTCATGTTTCACCAACCAGGAAATACGCCTAGAGACAGTAAGCTGTGGGTAACTGGGGCATGTCAACTCAGGTCGGCACTACGTCAGTGTGTGGGTTCAGAATCAGAACTACGGAAAATAAACCAACGGTGGTTTAAACCACAGAAAAAGTACTGCAAGCGAAGTGTGGTGAAAAGAGACTGTGTATTCTGGAGCTGTACTTCTTAATACACACAGCACACCACAATAGTGAAGCAACAGTTAAAGTAGGGAATTTTAAAACGGTCATAATAACCATCAGCCAGAACATCCACATTTTTGCATTTTTAACAAGAATGCATTGGTCAAAGGGGAAAGAATAGTCGTTGATGCAATCGTAAGCAAAAACGCTGCATCCATTATTAGTTATATTGTACTAGTCAGTCTCTTTTTGTGGCTGTACTTGAGCACAGTAGTGCTTGGAGTCAAATGCTTTAACATGTTTCCCATGGTGGTCATGCTAATATGCTGATATTTAGCAGATATAACAAACCCAATCTTAGGACAAGCATGTTAATATTTGCTAGTGAGTACTAATAACAGCCTATTTGGGCCTGGTGCATACACTTACGTACTTCTAGCTATAACCGTGTCATGCATTTTTTTGAGTAAACTGTGACCCAGTGATAAGTAAATTAATTACTGTTTCACAGACACAGTTCATGAATGAATGTACTCAACTGCAATGGCAATACGATACTGTGCAAAAATCTTGAGTCAGCCTTCATTTTGCTTCCAAGGAGCCAGACTTTTTTGAGCAATAATTATCCAGGCTTTCAAAGTTTTTGAAAGACACAAAAAGTAACACAAAAAGGTCAAAGATAATGATAGACATAAAATAGTATTTTTGCACCAACAAGGGGATTCTAGAGAGCAACTTCTCAAACACTTCACATACCTCAGTAAGATTTTGATCTACCACACATTACTATCTGTAAAACATCTCACTGGCAGCACTGCCAGTAATGTAAAAGCATACCTGGATAGAAAAACAGCTAATGGAACCCTTTCAGTCATAGACTGGTCCTCCCAGAGCCTGGACCTCAACATGACTGAAGCAGTGTGAGATCCACTTGACTGAGAGCAGAACAAAAGGCAGCCAACATCCAAAGAACAGCTGGATGTCCTTCAAGAAGCCTGGAGTACGATTCCTGAATAGTACTCAAAGAAATTACAAGAAAGTTCGCCTAACAGAGTTTAGGCTGCGTTGAAGAATAAAGGTGCTCATAGCAAATACTGACTTTTAGCCTTCTTAGAATTGTCCAAACTCTGGTTTTGCTTTATATACAGTATTTGCATGTATGTGTGGACATTTCAATAAAATGCTGCAGCTATTTCCCATTTTCCTAGCAAATTACAAAAAAACAAGGGGCGCCTTTGTTCATTACTGTATATTAAGTGATATTATAGTCTGAACCAAAGCTGCAAACTGACCCAAAGTGATATAGTGCAATTTAGTTTTATATTTATTTAGCTATATTTAGTTTAGTTATATATTTTCACGTATGTATACAATTACAGGAACATTCTGTAAATTGAAAGTGTACCAACCAGCAGTCTTGAATGAAGATGTGCGTACATGCAAATGAAAGCATGACTTACAGCTAATGAAAGCTCTTGTCAGCACCTTTGCGATTTATGTGCTTGCATCTGTGCAATCCATCTGAGGCACCGGCAGTTAATACCACCTCTACCTCACTGGTTGTAACATGAGTATTTTAAGGATAGGTCATAAGTTACAACTATGTTAGAACTCCTGATAAAGAGTTGGAGACAGCCATTTTACCAGGTGGCTTCACAGTGATGGAAAGCTTCGTTGTGAGGTTTTGGTACGGGACGTCTTGTGCAGAGTTGCACAGTATGTTCTCTGTGGAAATTCTCACTATGAAATAGAAATTCTCATTGTACTGAGCAAACTAGCGTTTGCGTGGTTCCTTCTCCAAACAGAATAATGTCATGGGAACTTAGCAACAAAAGTTTGAAGAAACCTTTTAGGAATTATGAGACCATCACGTTTTTAGAGTTGGTTTGAAGTGTTGTGTATTTTGTGATGTTTCGACTGCTTATTTTGGCTTTTAAAAAAAAGCTGTCTATAAAAGACAACTTTACTGGAAGCTGTCTGATAGTGAGGTGCAATAATGACTCACCGACAACCTCGCGGATTGGCACAGGGTCAGCGACTGTTCCAGGTTCGCTGCGGCCACCGGGGTTTACAGCCACCACGCGCACACGCAGAAAATCACCTGCTTTCAGATTTTTGATGCAGTATCGGTTAGCTGCAGTCAGCTCCTCGTTAGCTACAACCCAGTCTGTCGCTGTTGGGAAACCAAGGATCTGTGTTAGTGAGCGGCTTTTAGGGTCATTATTCCATATTGTGAAAAGAACACAAACGATCCGCTTTTTCTCCTGATGGTTTTTATTTATTGTAATTTTCCTGAATGTTAAAAACCCCTCAATTAAACTTAAGTGGTTTATCACCTGTCGACACCAGTTTACAAACAACCTGCCCATAAGAAGTATACTTTGGCTACCATGATGAAATCTCAGAAGGCATGCTGTCATCTGAGCAAATGAGCGCTTCTAAAAGTGGTGTTGGGAGATACAGCGACAGCCGGTAAACTGAAGCCTGCCGTATACGGCCCGGACCCAGCAATGAGTATATTTGCCCTCTGACACGCTGGGGACAGGTGCAAGCAAACACTCTCACATACATGCGACACACATATGCAGACTTACTTCCATCCTTGCAGTACTCGATGGCGTATCCATCCAGGCCAGAGTCTCCGATGGTCTCTGGTGTCCTCCACTTAATGGTGAGACTGGAGTCATTAACATCATCCACAGACACGTCCAAAGGAGCACTGGTGGGGACTGTGAGAGGTTTAGTGCAGTGAAGATTGATAAAGCTTTCTTAATATAGACAACAGAAAGTGGGGCTTTAAAAACAGTTAAAAATACACACATAATGGGATAATCAGCAACATGCATTACATTCTACTGCATAAATGTGTGGATCTGCAGCTCAGTTTTTTTCATTGATAATTATTATGGAAGACTTTTCTCATTTTCACAATGAATCATTAGAAAAACAGTGAAACAATATGTTTGTACAAGATCTGATTTAAAGCTAAATTCATTCATCATTTCCAGCTTTTCAAATAAGAATTTCTTTACATACAAGATAAAAGAAGAGAATATAACTGTTTTTGGAGATTAATGCTCAATTTGACAATTAATCTCTCACTGGGTGTACAAAGCAGGATCAGATGTTAGTGTTACCTGCAGGAGGTGGTGGTGTGGGGGCCTTAGGTGGCTCCTCAACTACAGCAGGTTCTACTGGAGCAGCTATCATTAAAAAAGGAGATTAGATTTACATTTTTATAAACAAATACAAAAAACCCCAAAACTGATCCACAGTATTTTTTCTATACAGCGGCATTCAACGATGTAAATGTCCAAACCTTTAAACAAAAACTAACCATTTTACTGCAGAGAAAAAGGCATCAGGAAGTTACCTTCTCACAGATTGGGAAAATCATGATGGGAAGTACTTACTTCTAAGAAAAATACTATTTGCAGTATTTTGTACCTGAGAATGAATGTTGGTGTATGCAGTGGTTCATGTTTACCGTCTGCCGGAGCATCTGCAGCAGCACCATCTTCAGCGGCAGGAGCAGTAGCTAGCATTAAAATGCCGTTAGGGAAGCCAGTTAGATATGTACAATTTGATATGTATATATGTATAATATGTACAATTATTAATGCAGGTAATCAAATGTTTTTTAGGCATTTTGATAAACTTACAGTGATGTGAAAAAGAAAGTTTTCACAGAACCTTTTGTGAAACCTAAATATATGTCATGTTCCGTAGCTTACAGGACCTCTTTTAGCAGTGACAACTTGAAGTAATCCTTTTCTGTATGACTATCAATCTCTTGTGGAGGAATTTTTGCCCACTCTTCTTTACACTGCTTCAGTTCATTGAGATTTGCATGGTTTCGTTTATGCACCGCTCTCTTAAGCTCCTTTCACAGCATTTCATTCGTGCCGAGGTCAGGACTTTAAGAGTAGACCATTGCAACATCTTGATTTGTCATAACGCACAGCACCACATTCGGGAAAAGCCAAAGCATCTCTACTCTGGAACAAATACATTGTTCCAGAAGTCTTGTGTTTTGTTTTTTTTAGATGCTGCTTAGCAAACCTAAGCTTTCTCTTGGCAACCCTTCCAAACAAGCCTAATTGTACTGTCATGAACTTTAACATTTAATATGTTAATGTGTTGTTTGGAATTTATCTAAGTATTGCACAGTCTGACCTTGGGGTGAATTTGGCATCCACTCGTGAGACGATTCTCGCGTTGTGTTAACACACGCATCTGAATGCTCCATACCAGTCAGCTGCCAAAACTTCTGCTTTTATAGAGGTACTCAGACTTGCGAATGATCAGTTAACCAGCATTTGATTACCAGCAACTGGCTGCTCTTTACCCTCTTAATTCCTTTGGAAACTGTTCTTTCCAAAGGAATGCATAGAGTCCCACAAAAGCTTTTTTCACATCACTGTATACTCCATTGAGCAAGCAGCAGGAAAGAGCAGTGTGAGGTACAGCTTTCTGAACTCAAAGGTTTGTGTGTTAGAACAAACAGGTGACCAAATGTCCACAAACAGAAACCTCATCAGTTAAGAAAGTCGAAAGATGAACGCACAAACACATTTACAGACAGAAACACAAGAAGTGCACAGGGGAACACAAACACATGTTGCATATCAGCTTGCATATGTGTGCGGACAGCCTGTGGTGTAAGTTTACTCTTAGTAGCTGTTGAATCTCCTCTGTCTTCTGTCATATTGCCATCAGTTAAGGTTAAGGGTTATGTGTCGAGGTTTAAAGCCAAAAAACACACTCATAAAATGAAGAAGTGGTTCAGAGTATTGATACAAGAGGGTAACTTGTGATCCATTAGCTTTCGTTTCAGTCTGCAAAACAGGCTAACAAGGGTAACAACAAAAATGTCACCATGCCAACAAATTCAAGTTGCATGCAAAACAAAATGCAAGATCTAAAAATTCAGTCACGTTTTCTTAGCTCAGACACATTTAGCTCCCTTATCTGTGACCTGACAAACTTAGATTAGAGGAGTTTTTTTTGGAAATTATGAGTATTTTTAAAATGTACACAGATTTGGAGCAACAATTCGTTGCCATTCAGATTACATCATTTTCAGGGAAAGCCTTGCTTATGTCAGCAACAGTCCCTAAACACATTCTCCACATATTACAGCAGCATAGCTCTGTATTAAAGGGTCCCAAATGGCCATGCCAGCAGTCCACACCTGTCACCTACTTAAAACATATGAAAGAAAAAAATATGACAAAGGAATCCTAAACAGAGGAACAGCTGAAATCCTACAGCAAGTAAGAATGGAAACCATATGGCTTTTACTTCGGGGGAGAGCTGCTTAAAAGGGATGGTTTTTGCTTTAAATTGGTAAACTTGTTCTTGTTCATTTTTGTGTTTATTTTTTTAAGTTTTCCTGGAATTCACATCCCAACTTTGCGGAAAGGTGAGAATGGCGGGGGGTGCACTTTACTCTTTGCATGTGTATTCTGACCCACTGCTAGTACAGGCTGTAAGTTATGTAGCTATACAAAAAAATAAAATAACAGCAATTGCACTGTTACGAGTCACTTAATACAATTAGGGAGCACTTTGTAGTACTGTTGCATTGCATTGACTTTAGTTTTAATCACTGAGTTTAGGATGCTTGAAAGCTGTTTGATGCAAAACAAAAAAAAGCGTATAACTTTGGAGAAAATGTCTGCATATATTCTTGATTAAATCAAACACTGTTAAACACGAGAGCTACCCACGCAGTGTCACGGTTAGTAATGTTAGCTTGCAACTCCATTCCGTTCCCAAGAGTCTATCGAGATACCGGGAGCGCTTCCTTCAGCAGCGGGGGTGTCTTCTGCTGGGGGGGCGGCAGCTGCTTCTGCCTCGGCTGCGGGAGCTGCCTCGGCTGGAGGAGCTTCAACAGGTGCGGCCTCAGCAGGTGGAGCCTCCACGGGTGGAACGGGCTCAGGTGCCTTCGCCACAGCCTTCTTGACTGGTGACTTCTTGATAGGTGCAGGTTTGGCCGGCATCTTGCTGGCAGACGTCAAGTCCTCGGGATGAGGCGGTGGAAGAGGCTTAGGTAACATATATACTGAGGGCTGGTGGGCTGCTCCACCCATTCCCATGACTTCTACACCCGCCTACCCACTTAAGCCACATCTTCTTCTATGGGAAGAGTGAAGGTAAAGAAATATAAGGAGAAAAAAAAGTTGCGTACCTTTAACTCAGGTAGCACACCTGTCGATAATTAAACTGATAATTAAGAAATCATCAAATACATCAGAGAGTGGTCGTTCAACTTAATTGAGTAGTGGCCCATTAGCACCCCCTAGTGGATTATAAAGAAACAACAGGTAGAAAACAGGTAGTGATGTGATGAATGGCATGACTTTATTGTAACAACTGCTCAATGTTAGACATATGGGATTTAATGTGGTTATAGAGACATGCCATACAACCTTTACCGAGCCCACTTTTAAGCCAAGTGCTCCTTCCTGCTGGAGGAAGACAATACAACCACAGAGGACGCTCATTTTCTGCATACGCGGGCCCAACTTTCTCTTAGATCTCTCTTTAAGTGATTGTTGTCGCAGACGCAGTGACTATTTACAGTGTTTTACAATAGTGATGTAATGTACAAAAGAGGAAAAACAAAACATCTTTACAAATATTTGCATAAGAAAAAACACAAAAAACCCCACATGTCTGCTCTTAAAAACAATGTGAAAAAGAGGAAGATATCCAGTTATTTAAAAATCCCTCCCGTGATAAGGTTTAAGTGCGGTAGGTCCAATGAAAGGAAACTTTGGAAACACACCAGGGATACATGCATCAACATTACATCTCTAGGCTTGCATCTGTTCTCACGCAGCTTCCCACTTCTCAGGCAACTCCCTAACGACGACAAGACCTTCAAGCTTAAGTTGAAGATGGTGTCAAATCGTGCAAAGCAGCCTAGTCATGATACACATTCATATTCACTGCAGTTTACTGACACACACATCATCTTAACTTACAGTTTATCACATTGACTGCCAGTCAAAGGCTCCAAATATATCAATAACCCACTCGAAACCCAAATCTGGGCATTAAAGTGATGACATGGAAGTGACATCAGAGTAGGTCAGCGGAACTAGTTATGTTCCCTCTAGATTGAGGCCTCTGTGTGGTAGATCAAAGCAGCTTTTTAGGCCAAATTGTGTTTCAGGCACAGATAGACTTAGGCATCGTGCCTCTACTTTACAGCAGTAGAGGAACATCTGGGCAGAGTATGGCAGTCTGAGGTACTTCAGGGTCAAGCTAAGGGTTTTAAGAGTATCCCAACAACCTACAGTTTCCTCCTCTTATACCGCTCTTTATACTTTCTCACTTTATCTCAGTTAACAGTCAAGATGTGAGCAATAAATACTGTCATCTACTACCTCTAGCATATTTCATGTGCAAACCAATGAAGAAACAAAACGGGAGGAAGTCACATTAAAATATTAACATTAATCAGTATTTCCTGACGGTAACTCAAACCATGTGAGAAAAGAAAACTGACAATTAACAGAAAGTCACGTTTTAATCAAAAAATGGAAGTAAAGGAAAGAGGAAGGAAAATGTTACGGCTATTTTTTGCTAACGTTTTCTGCTTCTGCTTCAGGGATGATGACACAGGTGATAAATGTCGGCATACAGGCGATCACTGAAGATGACTCGGTACAAAAAATCCTACAAAATCAAGACTTTGAGAGCTGTGTCGTCAGCTATTACAAGAGAAGTCTGTGTTTTAAAACTGATATCTAAATACAGAGTATACGCAAGCATAGCCAGAAACGGTGCTCAATAAACAAGCAGGTTGTGGGTGTTTTTTTTCTTCGATTTTTTTCTCTGTCTGTGTTTATAATTCAGTACATTGACTTCCTGTGGTTATAATATCAGCATAACACTGGTTACTGAGTCCACGTATGATGACATTCTCTTTACAGAGTCAACCCAAAATTAAATCATCATTCATTTCAGTTTTCACCCCATGCACGTTGCTCTTTACAGCTTCGCAGTTCTGTTTATTCGATAAATGACAAAATGGCAGAACTGAAAAGAAGAAAACATTCAAGGCCTTTTTCATAGTTGTGTTTTTGAGTGTGCGTTATATTCTACCAAGCACCTTTAGTGAGACTGAAAGCGCACCATGAAGAGAAGAGGCAGGCATCAATAGATGCTGCCATCTGGAGGATTTACTAATGAACTGCATGATTTGGCCAAGCTGATCCCCCCATTTGATACACAGTCACTGACACGGCCTCCTAAAATCCAATTATTACAAGTAAAAAAATAAAGTGCATTTTGGCTGTAGTCAAGTGCTGTTCCTACTTTTTGGGGAGTGATCGGACTCTGTTTTTCTGTAGTTTGCTTTCCTGAAATGACGCATGTGCCTCCAAAATAAACCTATAAGCACCAATAGTTGTTGTGAGGGTTGCGGCAGTAAAAAACAAAAAAACAAAAGAAAATAAAGGGAACAAATATTCAACGGGGTTATAGGTCATAATTTGTTTTATACTATTTTGGTCACCATGCACTTGCAGATTCAACAACAGCCCATCTGATACCAGCTGAGAGCAGAAGGGAGAAAAGACACCATCATTCCCCGTCGTGATCATCGCAGCTTCCTATCAAAGCGGTTTCATCGTCTTTCCAATGTTCAGATATCCGGGAGGAGCAAACCCGTTGTCCACTGTCCATAATCCTCCTACTCCCTCTCCCTCTCTCTGTAGATTCTTTACATTTAGCTTTGTAATTGCTCACTGAGCACACATTAAAGTTCATTTTGGAGTCTTTAAATTCTCATTTGAACTGCATTTGTGAGAGCCGTACTGTAGAGTCAACAGTTCCTTAGCTTTATTGACAGTCTACTCAGAGTGTAGCCTGCAGAGTGGGATCAAGACTGCCTTCCCTCTCTGGAGACTCTATGCAGTTGGCCGACTCCTGGAGTTTCAGCAGCATGGCCATCTGTGGAGCAGGAGGAGACACAGAAGAAGAGTTAGCCACAGAGAAGATTGCTAGACATGTGTTCTCCCCCTGTGGTTAGATTTGGCTTTGCATATATGAAATATGGCTTGAAAAAGAGATTAAGTTATTGAACTTTTAATCCAATAACTGCTCTGCCAGCGTTGTGCACGGTGGCTTTTTGACTGTCTAAAAAGAACTGAATGTTTGTAATCAGGCTCTCTTTTCTTATGTGTTTTCTAATGCTAAAGACATATTTTCTGTGTCAGAATAAAAGGACTCAGTTGAGGAAACAATCGCAGGACATTCAGTACATTTATTGAGAATTTAGTACTGATAGACAGTTTTAAACGTTTCTGTGAGTATTGGAGCATGATGGCGCGGTTACAGTGAGCTGCTAGATGAGGTGTTGCAGGCTCTACACTCTCCACACCTTTCGCAACAGAAACTTTTTTTGCACCATGGTCAATTAATGATTCACAGCCTTATTGAAACAATGTCAATTTGTTTGTATTCCCTCCGGTATTCTCCACTCTCAGCAAATCAAAATTGACTAAAGCACATTTTTCATCTAGGCACAAAAGAAATCACTCACCAATGGGTCTGACTCCAGTGTGCTGGGTGGAGGTGTGTCTTTAGGAGGCTTATTCTCCTCATTGAGTGGACCTATGCTAGGAGGAGGTAGGTGAAAGAGCCTGGACTGATCCTGCTGTGCGTTTGGCCAAGGGAGGGTGCCTCTCACCCACTCCACCGGATCCTCCCATACTGATTTATGCCCATGGACCTGACAGGAAAAGACAAGTCCATAGCAAAAACAGTATTGTTATAGAGGGGTTATTGTTTGTGCCACTAGTGTTACATTTTGGAAATGCGTGCATATTCACCTTAATGCCATCTTTGGCTCCTTCCTGCAAGTACGGTATGATTGAGTGGTTCCACAAGTCAATGAACCACTGCCTGAACTCTGCCACTGACACTGGGCATGACAGGAAAAAGCAGGGACCTGGAGGAGGCAGTGTTTTTTGTTAGCAAGTCTTTATCCTAATAACTTTATCATGACAACTCTCTCCCAAGTACCCAAGTCAGACTTTGCTGACTCTGTCTGCTAATATCTCACCTATGAGGAAGTCTGAAGTACTGTGTTTCTCCAGGAAGGCGTGCAGATGGTACCAGAGCTGAGGGATCCAGTCGAGAACATGGAGGAGCTCCTGGTGGCGTGCCAAGTCCTGCTCCTCGTTCTGGTAAGCCTCTACAGCTTTACGGTGCAAGTACCTCAGCAGAAACCCATTTGCTGGTTCTACGTTGTTGGAGAACATCACCATCCTGTGGCAATATGCAAGAATTACTTATTTTCTGCGTAAGAGTTAAACAGGGTAACGGGGTATACTTTATCCAGTCCTCTGCCTACCTGAAGCTAAGGTGCAGCCCGTGGTTAGATGTCATTTTCACAGGTTGATTGGTCGTTCCAATTATGTACGGACTGAAACACCAACAGAGAAAATCTCGTTACTCTTTGATTAAACAAATCGTATTTGAATTCTTTGGTGAAATACAGTAATTCTCAAAGTCCCTTACCATTTGTGATACTTGCAGGTGAGCGCTCCATTAACAAGCTCAGTGATGGCCGCTGAATCGCTAATATCATCGATGATAACAACCAGGGGAAGTTCCCCTCCACACTCTCTGTCAATCTGATTTGCTAGATTTGACAGATACAACTGCAGCTCCTGTTAAAAGGTGAACACATATTTTCATACTTGCCTGTGAAAGAAAAAGAAACAAAAAAACCCACCAAAACTCCTTAATCAGATTTTACCTTCTGTGATTGACGGTGCATGTTGAATGTGATAGCAGGGCTGCGACCCAGGAGACCTGGCTCGTGGCCGGCTTCAGTCGAGTCAGTCCGGCTGCGCTGCAGGAGGTAGTGGGCCAGACGCTGAGCTAGGTAAGTCTTTCCTGTCCCGCTAGGCCCAGACAGAACAAGGCGCCTGTGCTTCATCAGCAGGCTGATATAGTGCAGCATCATGGGCTTAGGAATCAGAGTCTCAAACACCAGTGAGTCAACACATTTTTCCCGGAGACCTGAAGAGTTTCAGACACAGGGGGAGGATGAGCAGGAGGATGTATGTAGCATTTACTACACAATAACACTACACACAAAACTGCATCTATTAAAAAAAAATAAACAAATAAATAACTAAACTGTCTAATTTTATACTAGATCCAGTACTTAAAAAAATTACATCAGTTGGTCTGGGTCTCCGTGGGCTTAACCTTCAACATGAAAATCGTAATTTTAGCCCCTCCGACCAAACAATAGAAAAGGAGCTTTTTTTTTTTCCTGTCAAAGCTTGCAGGAACCACAGCGAAGGTCACGGGTTGCCAAACCCTGGTCTAGATAAACCATCACATGCTTTCATTATACTGCCAAAGTCCTACTTTTGTCTTGTGGCTATTTAATAGCACTCTGGCATCTAAGACCCTCAAGCCAACCATTTTACATTTACAAAATAGGCCTCAGATTACATTAAAAATATGTGTAAGATTGCTAGAGACTAGCAGCATGTAAAAGGTAATAAGCCACATGTGATTAATTTAAGAAAATAGACGTCAATAAGAGTTTTGAATACAATGTTTCAAAGCAAAACAAACTGTTTTCAGCTCAATTTTTATTCATATAGTGCAAATATTGCAACAACTTTTACCTCGAGCTGCTTTGTATTCAAAGGTAAAGACCCTATAACAATACAAAGAAACCCAAACAATCAAAAAACTCCATATGAAGCAAGCACTTGGCAATAGTGAGAAGGAAAAACTCTCCACCACTCTGACCACTCCACTCCAACCAACTCTGGGAGGGGCAGCCATCCGATGCAACCGGTTGGAGGGGAGGGGAGGGAGACAGGACATGGAAAAAAAGCAATAGCATTGAATGCACTTATATCTGCTAACCTTTCAAGGTGACAAAAATACGAGCAGGACCATTGCCAAGACATCGATAAGGTGAGCCTTGGGGTTTGTCCCCTCCAATCACCCTCAGTTTGCCCTGGGTAAACTGGTACATTTGCAGGGAGTCACTGGTCAGACCCAAGCTGGCTGTCGGGTCCACTTGATTTAAATAATCCTAAACAAAGAATAAATATATCGCAGTTAAAATTTTACGGTTGAGCAAACAAATCACAGCCAGGCTACTGAACCACAAATGTCCACTCAATAAAAAAGGAGACCAGATTTACAAGACAAGACTTACTTTGAAGGTCTTGGCTATGAGGGAGTCGAGACAAGGCCAGTCAGTCCTCGCATTAATCAGTACTGAGCCAAGGTAGTACTCCTGCTGCTGTTTACCATCCTACAGATAGAGAAGAAACAGATGCTTAATTTCCAGATTGTCCAGTTAAAGCTTGACATTATCGGACATTGTGAGTAATAAAAGTGTTCCACGTCTACCTCTGTTTGGTCTCCAATACGGACCAGCAGACGTGCACACACTTCTTCACGCTGAGAAGACACACCAAGCGTGTCACCTTGAGACACTTCTGCAAGAGAGGAGGAAATGAGGAGTAGATGCACGCTGCACTCCTTTATGAGTTAAACATTGTTTTAAGGCTTTGTTAGTCCCTGACCTGGATCTTTACAATCATTCAGACTAAGGCTGAAGGATTTGGTGAGGGACATGCTCATTGGCTGCCTCAGAGAGGGCCCCAGGAGGGACGCCAGGCCTGAAGGTTGGGATGTGGAGGAGGTGGGGCCAGAGCCAGGGAGGTGATGCTGGGTTCCTGTTTTTAAATTGACATTTTCTGCCTTCAGGTTCTCCACCGTCGACTGAAACATGAGCAGAATAAAGCTTTAAATTGTAATAACAGCTTTGCAGACAGGTAACTGAACAAAGACACATGCAGTAGGCCAAACAAACCTGCATGTTTTTCATGGCTTCTCGGAGCTGCTCCAGCTGATGTGCAGAGTCTAAGGCTTCAAGTCGAATATCCGTCAGTTCCCTCTCTTTCACCCAGAGCTCTGAGCGCAACTCTGATACTGCGCTTTCCTCGGCGTCTCCCTCTTCTGTACTTTCCATGATCCTGGAAAAAGCCGAGGAGCTCTTATAAGAAATTTTCATAGTCGAAAACTGCCATCTCACTGCTGAGCTATGCGGTGGAGTAGGTGTTTGTGTACTCACACAGAGGAGGTGGCTGAAGCTGAGGTTTTGAGGGAAGGCAGCATGCCGTCTCCTCCTTCTCCCCCTTCTCCCCCTTCATGAGGCATCTTGGGAGAGTTGGGAGCTGAGGAGTCGGGGGTTGCAATTTCCTCAATGTCAGAGTATGTTTTGGAGCCTTTCTTAATGCTGAATGCTTTGTTGAAGGAGCTCCTCAGCTATATAGAAACAGAAGAGATAAACTGATATAAAACAGTCAAACAATGACTTCACATTACTGCATTCATAACTGGAAAGAAAAAAAAGAGGGAATAGTTAGAACTGTTAATGTGACACATGCTAAGTATAAAGAGAGTATAAAAAAATAAAGAAATAGTTTGTCATTTTTCACTGCAAATAAAAGCCAAAAAAAAACCCCAATCTGTCATGTATAGAGTTTCGTTTTTATATAAAATGCATAAACAAGATATCATCATGTGCATTTGTAAATCTCACAGAGCAGAATATTTGTACCTTTGGCCAGGCCAGCCTTTGTTTTAAACTAAGCAGCTGGTGTTAATCAAAAAACAAAAAAAGAGCCTTTCCCAAAATGACAAACTACCGCTTTGAACTTTCAGTCATTTTCTGCAACTGAGTCCAAGTTACAATCCGTTTTCTGCACTTAGATTTAGCAGCTGGTTTAGTAAGGGTTACATGGTGAAATAAAAAGTCATGTATTCTTACACAGGGATAAAATACAGGATAAAGTATGATGTAACAGGGGAGAAACGTAATTGAAAGATGCGTTAAATAAACTCGATGATTAAGCCTGAGTGCTTCGCTTCTTACGGAACATCATTTCTGCTGCTAGCCGCTCTAACCGAATTACGGCCATCTATTCAAATGAAATGGTCACATAAGAGGCAGCCAATCAGCAGTGTGGGAGGCCAGTCAGCAGAGATGGAGGGTACTCGAGGACTGTGTTGCACTTTTAGATGGTCCATCATGCTGTATGACAGGAAATTAATAGAGGTTTTATAGAAACGCAATGACTGAACTCACCTCGAAGACCTAAAAGAGCAGAATAACACAACACAAAGGAGGGAAAGACTGGTCATACTTCATCCACGCTGCTTTGTCATTTTCATTAAGGAGAACAAACACAGACACAGACCATGCAGCGAGAATAATATAAAGTCTCGCAAACAGCTCTTACCCAGCTTTTTTTCTTCTTCTTCTTAGCATCTTGGTCCTTCAAGCTGCCCACGCTGGACATGCTGGTCAAACTGTTCAGACTGGAGATGCTCTCACATGAATTCTGACGTCTGATACACAGATCTGGAAAAAAGATAAAGAGAGAAAAAAATTATTTTTTTTTAAACTGAGTGCTGTGGAGTGAGAGAGAGATAAAAAGATAACCTGAATAGTTTACAGACCTTTGCTGTTATCTGGGTTGTTTAAGGCTCCTTGTATGACAGCCTGGGCTTCGTCATTCCTGGCCTTCAGAGCATCAATGGTCTCCCGGAGCTCCGACAGCTCAGAGTCCTGCACAAACATGAAATAAATGTCGCAGAATTGGTTTGAGGAAGACTTGCTTGTATCTGCTTTGAAAATTGAGCCGAGTGATAGCTTGTACTTGTCTAGTTATCAAGTTATCATCCAAAAAATACTCTATTTTCATTTTACTGTTTTTTTATAACTGGGGATTTTGTACTGTAATAAATGAAAAATAAGGTTTGAATTTAAAAATCATGAATACTTTCATTAAATAACTTGAATATGTTATGTTATGTAGTGAGAGTGAGCTTTTAGTAATGCACTTCAACTCAAACCAATGCAATGTGAAAAGTTCAAAAGGACAAGAACAACAGTGCCGCTTATTGTCTGCTAAAGTCGATGCCACTCCACTCTAAATAGAGCCGCCCGGCCCATCTCCTCAAGGTTAAAGAATCTGTGCTTTGGGCTGAACTGCACAGGTCAGTGCACTGGCACAAACAACAAAGACCTTTTCTGGAGTGGTCTAGACAGGGCTTTCAGAGGGAGCAGCAAGGCATGAAGCACTGAGAAAGACTCTTCACATATACACGCATGCTCACACTAAACACCTCAGGCACTGATCGATTCTTTTACACCAAAACACACAAAGGCAGAAGAATGCAGGAATGTGATGTTTACTTTAGGTGCACATGCAAACTGTTCGAGTCTCGCTTATCATTCAGCCTTTAGAGATTTTTAACACACTGATCCCTCCTCCTCTCACACCGAGTCTCCCTGCAGGACTGCAGCCAAGGGCCTCTAACCTAGATTCAGCTCCCACTGCAGGATTTGATCAAAGTCACCTCCGTGTTAGCTCTTAGCCGAGTGCTCATGAGAAATTTGTGGTGGTGGAACGCAGCTGGAGCTCAGGTTTTTGTTTGTTTGTGCTTGAAAGCGGGGCTGGGATGTTACCTTCTGTTCGTGGCTTAGCGACAGGCTCTGCAGCCGCGCTGTCATCAGTGCCAAACTTTGCTCAAAGGCGGCCACCAGGTTTGCCTGTTTAGAAAAGACGAGAGACAAAAACAACAATTTATATTAAACTCAATTTTTCATTTAAATTTGTCTATATCAGGATATCAACAACATGTAGATGAACTGGGATTTATTTATATGACCGATTCGACAGAGCATCGTTTAAAGCAGACAT
This sequence comes from Oreochromis aureus, assembly GCF_013358895.1. Lineage (NCBI taxonomy): Eukaryota > Metazoa > Chordata > Actinopteri > Cichliformes > Cichlidae > Oreochromis > Oreochromis aureus. Next base: position 18,807,696 of record NC_052961.1, on the reverse strand, counting down.
TACGCATAGAGGGACAGATTGAATGGATTTTGTCTGACCCGTTATCCCTGCATAAGAAGTGCTAAAAAGCTGAATGAGGCACAAAGGCTGAACAGGATGTCGTCTGTGCAAAATTCCCCTCCTCCCTAATCTTCTTCTCACACACACCCAATTTAGCCCAGAGGAGAAAGAGAAAATTACTTTCTATTCTCCTTTACAGAATGTATTAACACAGTAAAATAATGGATTCAGCCCAGTCATTAATCCAGCACATAATCATGCTGTGTTTCGTGCATCTGTTCTGCACATTCACTGCCCTCACATAAGAAGGTCAAACAATGTGAAAAAATGGTGGGGTGCACACGCACTGAGTGATTGATGTCTCCCGCATGAAGCGGTGCATAATTCCTGCATTTTATTGCCGCAATCAGACGCATTGAAAATGCTGACTGGATAGTTATATTGAAACAAGAGAGGAGGAAGGAGCGAGGCACATGTGAACGTGTGTGTAGTGAAGCTAAGTGGCTTTTTAGAGGGGAAGATTAGCATTACTTAGACTCAGCAAAGATAAGAAACATTCTGAAAGTGCAGAGAGATGATCTATGACCGACATGACACAGGTTCTCTCTCTGTTCGCTTTTCTATAAAGGGTAAATTACTTGAATAGTGTGATATGCAACTGTGTCACCAAAAAGGAAGTCTCACAATAAAAAAAGAAAGGCTTAATATGCTTTATGCAAAAGAGCATAGACAAAAAGTACATACGTTTGTCGTGAGCTGTGTCGTTAAGTTAGAAACCTTCTCCTGCGATGACTCCAGCTCTCTTCTCAGCTTGCGGATTTGCTGTGAATAAAAGCAGGAATGTTCCAATTATAAGACAGCCGAGGTCACTAAACTTGACATTACGCAAGTGAGTGGATGGTGCAGATGACATGACTGACAGGCTTGTTCTCCGACAGACAACAAGGATGAGAGTGGATGGGAAAGGGGAAAAAAAACAGCTGAGTAGAAAGAGCTGGACAGAAAACACTTACCTCTCCCTGAATCCTTTCCTCAGCCTTGGACAGCATAGGGGATAAAAGTAAAGATGTTAGGAAAGACACAGAGACGAGAGGAGTGGGGCCTAATAAGGTACAGGGTACAGTTTCAAGTGTTTAAAGAGTGAAATAAGAGGAAAGCGTCATTGCACCAACATACATCCACACATACAGCATACGCTGAGCTGTAGCTACCTGAGTCTGCATGCTGCCCAAACTCACCGAAGAGTAGCTTGATGAGTTGGATGCCAGGGAGAGTACAGAGCCATGAACTGGAGCATAAATAAGAGTAACACACACAAAGAAAAACAAATCCATTAGAACTGAGATGAAGTCAAACAGATCCTACTTATCAGATGACAAAAACATTCAGAAAAATCACCATCTTCATTTGACTCCCTGTCCCTGAAGGATCCGGAGCGAACCATTCCCATGCTGCGGGGACGTTCAGCCAGTGACACCGTGCTGCCCAGAGGTGATGCCCCGTACAGCTCCATAGAGGCATCATGTGTCGGGATGCTGTTGGATCGAGTCATCCTCGGTGGGCCGCCGACCGGGCTTGGCACTGTTATAAGAAATAGAGTTACCAATGCTCTGCAATACACATCAAACAAACGTATGCATGTCAGTATTTATCATTTGCCGTTATAGTGTGTGTGCTTGTGTATCTACGCACCCATGCTGGTCTTTGAGGTGCGGGGCAGGGAGGTGGGTGACGACAGCAGTGGAAGAGTGAGCGAGTCGGTCATACTAAGAATAGTATGAGAGTGCCTCCTCTCTCCTTTCTCCTTCCCATCCTCCTCAATCTGGGAGGCACTGCTGAAACTACAGAGTTAATGGACCAAGTCAGCGCTGGCGATGGGAAAAGTCAGCTGAATATCTCGACTACCAAAACACACAATATGCTACTAGCAGGGCTCATTGAGAGGGAAATGAGCAGCAGGAATTATGTTTTACAGTGCTGTGGGCAAGATTCACATAATCTGCCACACAAAGAGCATCTTATCAATCACATCTCTGTGTTTGTGCGTGCAATTTGAACAAAAAACACACATTTAAAGTTTGTGTGTGGAGCTACTTACCTTAAACCTTTCTTTGGCAGCGTGTTTCTGTCTCTCTGAGAGCTGTGGAGATTAAACAGTGTCATTAGTTAATCACTAGTGCAGGGAGTTATTAGACTCTCAAGTACAGACAGCAGGCACAAAGAAACGCAGTAAGACTGGAAGATAGGCAGTGTCAGCTAGTAATTATGACTTCAGTCAGTAGGCCTGGTACAACACTGATAACAGCCCTGCAGTAATAACAGCCCAGCAATCCCCAGCATATCTCTCTCTCTGCTTTAGTGTGTGTGTGCACTGTTTACTTTATTTGTTGGCTGAGTTTAAGAAAAATATATTTTTATTCTTCTCATTAAAAAAGGGGACAAATTATCACGCAGACTTTAGGGCTCTAAATTTGTCATATTCAACATCGCATTCAGAATGATTTGTTTTAGAGTTAAATCACCAACTTTGTTTTGATAAGATATGTTATTATCATATCCAGACAGGGCTAGTGTAGAGAGGGTTAGTTTAAAACTCATCATCACCATCAGCACTCATCATCCAGGATGATTAAGCATGCATTGTTAAATATTTTCAATATTTTTAAGGATCTCCTCGTCATGTTGTTCTTGGTTTTTATAAATGCCCTTTGTCTGTATGACAACTACAAGCCACCTGGTTGCTCAATTCTGGGGGGGAAGCTGCAGTGCAAAACAAACAGATTATTAAAGCTCTTCCACATCCCTTCTGCTTTCCTGAGCAGTGAATAAAGTTGGTGTACTTCTTCAACTGACCAAAAGGTGGAGCTACTCGGTTGCCCTCTAAACCCTGGGATAGACTTGGCTGAATATGCAGTGTGTGCAGCATTATGGATCCTGTTTGAGTAGAATTGAACTGACCTGTCTGTGAGAGTCAGTGAGACTTTACTTCCGGATGTCCAGCTAGAGGGCTGGCCGCTGTCATCGTGTCTATCTTTGACTCGGGACTCTAAAGTGGTGTAGCCTCTCGACAAATTCTCCCCCCCTTTATACTCCTCGCTCTCCTGGGGCTCTGGGGCCAGGCTCATCTGAAGCGGCAGAGACTCTAGGCTACGATGCAGCCCAGACATCCGAGGGTAGAGCAGGGGAGAGGTTCTCCCTTCATTGCTTTCTACCCCGAGGGAAGTGACCTGCCTGGGACCCAAACCTATGCCAGAACTGGAAAAGCAGGCTGAAGAGTTCACATTTAGTACAGGGGCAGGGCTGGGGGTCAGGCAAGAACTAGTGGAGTTGCCTGCTGAACCAGAGAGGTCTTGAAGCTTAGAGTAAGGAGGAATCTTAGGAGGCAAAGTGTCCTGAACCTCAGTGTCCAGGCTGTTTGAGTTCAGCTTGTCAAGCTGAGCCATCGATGGAGGTTTTGCCAGGCTACGCACTCCAGACAACCTAAAGACAGAGAAAGACAATGTTGAAGCACATGTGTATTTTATATGTGATAGTCTGTTTATGTGGAAATGGTAGGTAATGAATTTTGATACCCGTGTGTGCTGGGAGATGGGAGATCCATGCCCTTGCCGCTGCTGGGGGGCCTCAGCCCTTGTACTTTCCCTCCGTTCTCCGATGGGGTCTGAGCAGGACTTCCCTTCATAGACCCTCCCCCACACTCAGAATCAGAAACTACAGCTTTAGCTTTGGCTCTCTCCTTCTCCTTCTCTCTGTCTGTTTGATTGACGGGACTGGGACTGGGGATCCCACGACCTCCTGATTTACTCAACCCTGTTCCAGAACTGTGTCCAGAGCCAGGCTCTTTGAGCCTTGAGCCCTGGGATGCTGTGACGGAGGGTTTGATGAGTCCAGAGCCAGTGTCCATGGTGGTGCTCACTGGGCGAGCTGAGCTTGGCCGTGTTAAAGTCAGGGTGCTCGTTTTTGCGGGGCGGGGCAGAGAGCGGTACTGGAGAGACGTTCTGGCAGTTGGAGACAGAAAACCACTCTGATCACTGCTCGAAACATCGAGACTCGTTTTTCGGCCTCCACCACCAGCACCTGGCTTCACAGGAATACCTGACGTTTTGGGAATTTTCCCCACAGTTGCAGAACCACTGGGTATGCCACTGCTAACTGTACTTGTTACACTGGGCGGACTTGAATTGTTTGTGCTATTACTGGTAGCTGCTGTTGGTTTCTTGAAGCCAAAGTTTCCACCAGTGGAGGGCCTGACCAGGCCGGATGGAGGTTTACGCTGCTCACCAGCTCCAGTGCCATTTCGATGGTCTTTACCAGCATCAGAGGAGGAGCGCTGAAGACTTGAAGTCTTCACTGCTAAACGGGACTTATCCATGGGCTTCCCATCAGACCTCACTGTACCTAAAGCAGAAAAGAAAAAACTTGATGAGTAGCTTGAACAGAGTAAAGTAGTGTGAAATGATGACTGAAACTAAGCAAGCCATATTAGGAGACAATATCTTATCTACACACCTACAATGTCTGACTGTCAGCTGATAAAAATAAATCCCTGTCTGAGCAAGGAGACAGTTTGTAGACCAGACTCACAGCCAGCTTAACCCTCACACATGCTGTTATCAGGCAGTTACTCCTCTTTTCCATCCTGATGAACTGAAAAAGTTTCCTTCTTCCAGCAAGTTTTTTCAGTGAAGTCACAGCTGTAGAGTGGTGAAATTAACATGTGCAGCATGGTTGTTGGAAAGTGGTGTTCATGTTCATGAAGCATGACTCTAGGCACTAAACTGCATCAAACTCCCAACGTGACTGAATTTCTCCCATCTTGGAGGCTCACTGGGGAAAGGTGAGGCAACTTAGTGAAACAGGGTCCCCCCATTTGAACATGTCCCAGTTGGCAAATTAAATGGACTTGTTTGGAAGTTATTAAGAGAATAAAAGTCTATTACACATGTGCACTGCATGCACCACCCACACAAGTCCACACTACCAACACTCTCTTAATGTGCATCTGATGGGAGTAGTTATGTGAGGTTTATATACAAGGCATTAACAGAGTCAAAGAACCGCTGTTGAATGAGACCTACCGGCATGCTGCCTGGGGACATCTGGAGACACTTAAGAGTATTTATAAACCCGCAAAAGACAGACACATAGGATCAGACACATATACCACACACACACACACACACACACACACACACACACACACATGTAGTTCTTAGTGATTGGATCACACACACACACAGGGAACACTGACACACACTGGGTTATTTCATATGGAAGTACAGAAAATTGGAACACTGACACATGTTATTTCATATAAGTGAAAATTGGGTTTACATGTCAAATCAAAAGCTCAATCCTTTGTGTAACCGCAACGTAGCCTGTTCCATGAACACTGGGCTAAAGAAAGACACACTGCTGGCATTGAGACACACTGACAAAACTTGGGCAATTGTATTAATTTTGACACAAATGAAGCCTGATTTACTGACACGGGCTTGTAGAGACAGTGAAGCTCACAGCTTCACACGGTAACACGCGTAGGAGAGGTGATGAATCACTATGTTTCTCAGGACAAGAGGCCAACATGTCTGAAGATATGGAGATGTGAGCACAACGGTCAAATTCAGAGAGACCTTTTTCAATAAAACGTCAAAAACCTGGCTTCTCTGGCTCTTAAAGGAAAGTGGCTCACATGTAAATGCTCCTTTTCTTCTTCTGCTGAATGCCACTTTGGTAAAGAGGAAAGAAGTGGAAAGATTGTATCTATGCTGTGCTCGTTACATATGGAAACCCACCCTAATACTCTTATCCGTCAATAATACCAGTCTCCCGGGACTGACCACTTTTTTTTGCAAGACTCGAAAAATCTGCGGAAATCATCTCTCATCAATCATAACACCGAGACCATGTGTGACCATGTATATGTTGTTGTTAAGATACAGTATCAGTAGTTATTTGTGTGTACGTAAGAGGCTGGCGAATGTTAGCTGTAGTTTGTCTCCTGTGACAGAGGAAAAAAGACATACGACCTGTCCACAGCTCAGCGATAACATAATGATGAACACTTGAAAATATGCAGTGTGCTCAGACTTTAAAAAAAAAAAAAGCTGACAAAAAACAGTTCACAAAATCATCATGCTTACTATGAGATCCTAGTATACCACACCATAACTCACAAGGATAACAGAGAAGATGCCCTTTGTGAGCGAATTGAGGCTCCACTAATATGAGCACACCAAATAAAGTCTTCATTTTTATATCAGTCATGTGGAGACAATTCACAAATTTATCTGTGAGCGCTTCACAGTTTTAACACACACCATTTTATTTTTAGAGATGACACAGTAAAGGAGATGCTTACTTTCTGAGAAGTAGCTACTGCAAAAGCGCAATATGAAAGAACGGGAGCAAACGGAGCACATAGCATGTGATATTACGTCAGTTTTATGGATAACACGGTTAGGTCACTGACAAAATTTAACAGTAGTCCTGTGAGGGCAAAACAATATCATCGGTCCTCAAATTGTAAATTAAACCTTCTCTGAACTATTTGCTCACAACTGCCTCATAAAATTCTGGGTAAAATAATCAGCAGCTAAAATGACAATTAAAATTATCATTAGCTGCTGTCTTATCTTCTACACTTACTCAAAGTATGGTCTGTGCTGTACACAGAACACATGGAATAGATAGAGATAGAATGGAAGTGTATCACACTGCTCATCCCAACATGCTGTCACTTCTTCAGAGTCGCACACTCTGCGTCTCCTACAATTCCACAAAAATGCAGACGCATAACAAACGGGGCACACACACCGTGACGCACAGCACCCTGCCTAACCTCAGCGATAGACTGCGTTCTGTGAAACTCTGTCTAAGAATGATTGCTCCTCATGTGACTAAACCCTTGAGCTTCTCCGCACACCGATAAGCAACAATAAACTTTTTTTCAAATCTGTTTTTGTTCGACTTCACCGCCCGATTTATTACAGCCTCAAACTCGGTGGCGCATCGAGCAACCACGATAGGAGATTCATACTGCTGACATCAATAACAATAACAGCCTGGCACAAAGATCACAGGCGAGTTCAACACACTTGTTTGGCATATCTGTCATTTCAACAGCTGGCAATGCAAACACAGCACCGTTCCACAGAAACAGGACTGTTTACACAGACCCCTGGCTATCTGGGCTGGCACATAACACTGCAACTAATATCCTGTTGTTTCGGTTGTCTATATGTGTGCAAGTCTGTGTGTGTGTCTGTGTGTGTGCGTGTGCATACATAAACAACACACAGATGGTGTGCCCAAAAGGCAGCTGCACAATCCCCACCATTGTGCTCTTTCTGTGTGTCAGCGAGTGTGTGTTAAGTGTGATGGGTGACACTCTTTAAGGCTGGCACAATCTCAGTCATGGCTGCACTCACAGCACACATTATTAGAAGCACACACGCTCTTATAAAGGCCCTTATTTTAGTACTATAAATTCTCTCTGTTCAACACAAAAATAAAGCTTGGCTAGGAGAAGGCTATAGGAAGAAAAAACACTGTTGGTCAGTGTGTGGTGTGTGTGTTAGTCACTGGCTGGCAGGCAGTAAGGGTGTGGGTGGTGATGGGTGTTTGATACATGGCACCACTTTCTAAAGGCCCAGAGGGTGGGCTGCAGCTGTGGATGAAAGTGTGTGACAGAGACAGAGAGTGTGTCTGTGACTGTGTGAGTGAGAGACTGCCAGAAAGAAAGGAATATTAAAAGACAGCCTGAGAAATGTGTCAGGTTAAGAAACCATTTCAAGTAAAACTATATATTCTATATACACTTTTCACACATCACAGTATTTGTGTTTTGCCACTCACCTGCCACTTTTAGCCCAGTTTGAGAGGTGTGCGTGATTGGGGAAGTGACTCCCACAGGTGGGTTTCTTCCTTTCTTCAACACATTTCCTTGACCCAGGGTTTGAGGTTTTCTCAGCTCACCCTTCCCACCTTCCGACCCCTCCCCTTGGGGCCGGGTTTTTTTCCATTTATTAGCGGATTCGGACTTGAGGCTTCCTGTATCGTAGATGCTGCTGCCCTGGCTCTTGCGGCTGGGTTTGTTATCATCGGAGTCCCAAGACAGACCGCTCTCCACTAGAGATCTCTTCTCTGCATCTGTACGCATCTAGAGTAGAGAAGAGACAGACACATGCTTTGAGACACTGCGTCAAAAAAAGTCTGGATAGCCAGCACGTGCAGTCTGACCAACAGAACACGTACACAGCAATTACTTTCCCTATCTAGCAGGTTTGAGTCATTTGCGCTGCCAATTTTACGCTTCTGAGGCTCATCTTTGAGTGTTTTGATCGTCTGAAAGCTGGTTTGGAGAAGAAATACAAAAAAAAAAAACACACATGCATCATGCCACGCTTTTAAATATGAAAAAAATAACAGACTTTTTCTTCCAGTGAGACAACAACATGGTTTTAAATGTAAAGACAGTAAAATGAAAAAATAGATCCCACAAAATAGAGTAAAGAGTGCCTCACAAGCTAAATCTAATCAGAAAACTGCACATGCATAATTGGCATCAATGCATGGCCTGTCTTGCTTTTTTACATGTATGTACATGTAACTAACTAACTGTCATGTTTTTAGTTTTCAGATATGTACCGCAGCCCTGCAGCTTTCTAGCAGTCAGACTGGATATTAAACTCACCCAGTTCTCTACCCTAAAGCCTGTGTAGTGTTCATTTGAGCCTATGTGAGAACAGCACAGGTAAAGAACTGATGATAGAAAAATCTGCTGTGTTGGAATCATATCAAGCTACAGTTTCACATTTAACTATTACATGCATTTTGGCAGTTTTTACATGTTTTTAGGTAGTTTGGTGGTGGACAGTGTAACACATACAACACACGCCTGGAGGCGACTGCTGTTATGATTTGGCGCTATACAATAAATATGAATAGAACTGAAGAGTAAGTTAAACATTAAACTCAAGTTGACACCAGTTTTAAAGAACCTTACTCCTTTAACCTAGTATACTCCTATACTTCCTCTTGCAACTACTGTGAAAAATAGGCTTGGTGCACTGGGGTGAATGACCTCTTAAAAGGTGCATTACTGGTTGCAAAAAGGAGAAATGTGACGTTCAGACAGATCCACACACACTGCCTCATCTTAAAGCCCTTTGAGCAGACAGTGCACAACTCCGTCAACCCAACGACATACGGATGTCTCGTCTCCTCAGTCTAAATCCTATTGTATGCTCTGTTTAAAAACTTCAAAAGGAGAAGTGAACTGAGACGGCTGGAAGAGAAACTGCTAAAAAAAAAAAACAAACCCAAAACATATCTACACAAAGAAAGTAGAAAACACTTCCTAACTATAAACCAATAAGGAAGAATGTCAAATGTCAAACTAAAGGACATGTGGAAATCAGGTCATTGTAAAACCAAGGTCTATTGTGTGTGAAGGTTTATGAGTTTACACAAAGACAACAGCACTTTTTACAGATTATTCTCCCACTGCAGGAGGTCGCCAGGTTGCACAACGGATTAGAAAGTGTGCTTGTGTGAGAGAGAGTGTGTTTGGGACATTGCACCTGATTCTCATGAGGACTCTCATGCTGAATTCCATTTTTTATTAAAACCAATAGACCCCATGGGCAGGTTTGCATGACACGAGGAGGAGCTCGGCCTGACTGTGTATTGTATATATACGTGTGTATCCTGTTTGAAAAGACCTCGCTGATAAAACACTGTCATTTCCTCACACACATTCCTTGATTATTGAAAGATGGGATGGTGGGGGTGAGATACACATCTGGCCAGATAGCTGCGACCAAATGATTAACAGAAAAACAGGCAGACAGTGAGGCAGACAGGTGCATGCACAAATACACAAGGGCATGAGGAAAAACTGTATTAACTTGAGGTCTTGTTCCACCTCAACCTCCAAGTCCAGGTTTTTCTACTACCTACATATAATACAGCCTAACTCTGCACAGTCCTCTCATGAACACGTCTCTCTTTGTGCCCCCTTTCTTAGATTATCTTTCTCTACCGCCCCCATGCCTCTGCTCAGGATGTTATACAATATGTAGGAGGGAGATGAGGGATGGATTTGCCTTTGCCTTTAAGGAAATGAAAAACAACAGCAACAAACAAGGACAGGATGCAGTAATGCAGAGGAGACATGGAGACAGAGAAATGGGACACAAAGACAAAGAGAAACGCATCAGCTGAGAATGCAGAGAAGGCACGGAGCATGTGCATTATACAATGTGGGGTGCATGATGATGGGTGATGGCTGGTTGCCATGGTAATGATGCCATGGGGTGTAATGGTTGCTATGACTCTTGCAATTAGGCGTGGAGGGAGGCGCCCCGGTTCTTCCGCCTCGCTGGCCCGGATGCAGGACTGCAGATGGCCCTGTGTGTATGTGTGTGTGTGCAGATGGCTTCGCTTTAGACCTGTCCTACAGTATATGGGTAAAGACAAAGCCTCTGCTCTCAGCATCCCTGCACTTTGGTTGCTATGGTTACACTGATTCCCTCTGTCTCACTCGCTGTCTCGCTCCCTCTAAAAACCCACCACTTCAGTCACATAAACCACACTGCGGAGGTGTGACCTAAATCAGACAGTCGGGGAACACACACACACACACACACACACACACACACACACACACACACACACACACACACACACACGAGCACGAGCACGAGCACGCACACACACACACACACACACAGAGTTGGAACCCATATAGCTACAGATGGATCTTGACGAACTCAGCCAGGCTGTAAACAGGATTTTAAGCAGAGGTCATTGGTCCCAAATGCTTCCATCACCGCAATAAATTCTAAGGATTGCAGCATACATACAGCATATAAATGCATAGCGAGAACAACCATGATCATTCAGAATAGTTACTTCTAGCTCTAAGCTGTGAAGCTAAATATACCACTGAACTAAGCCACAACTACAGAATCGGCTCAATCCAGTGGATTTAAAATCCTAGCTAGCAATGAGTATCTTACTATTTTAGGTCATAATTTGAGTACAATACTTAAAAGATTTTCAAAACACCTAAAATTATTACGGATTAGTCCACTAGCTAGTCTTTGGTTAGACTAAAAGAAAGGAAACATTTAATAGGTGTTCCTCTTTTTCCAGCCAAACTGAATTTGACACTCCTCCACTAGTTGAACATGTTCCTAATGTATCTGAAAAATTCAGCTTTTAACAAGTGAGTACTTCTTAAGCTCAAACATTTCTGAAAATATATACATCTTAATATACATATATACATATATATATATAAAATGAAAAGAGAGAGACGCCATGGAGCAGTGCAGTGTGTTTGCGGCAAACTTTGATTGCTGCAGATGTGACAGATATTATGGGTGTGTGCAGAATAACTAATGAGGCTTTGTCTGTGATGCCAGGGTCCTGCTGCCTGCTCTGTGTGTGTGTGTGTGTGTGTGTGTGTGTGTGTGTGTGTGTGTGTGTGTGTGTGTGTGTGTGTGTGTCCTCTGTACACTGACAAAGTGTGCGCATTCAATACCTTTGTGGTTTAACAGCTTAATCAATACTACTGTAGTCAGTGCACGCACTTCTTATCCGTCTGTGTCAAACAGTTGCGCGTCTCTATTTTGTGTGCTGTGTTTGTGTGTCACTTACCACAATGCTTGAGTTTCTGCGGGAGCCAATGGGAGTGGTAGGAAGGGAGTTGAGAGTGGGACTCGTGTTGAACTCTTCAGAGCTCAGGTTGTCTGAACCGTCGCTCAGTCCACTGCTGATGGAACTGCTCTCATCCCAACTAAAAGAGATCATGACAAGGAAAATATGTCAGCTAACATTAATTTGTAAAGTAATTCCCTTCTTAAATGCTTAAAATCAAAAGGGAAAAGGATCTGGATTTCCTAGCGTACAGCAATAATAAACATAAAAGTAATATAAAAACTATTTTAAAGACAATATTTACAGACACTTTGAAAATAGCTCAAGTGAAGGATTCAATAGTTTTTACATGAAATAACCTTATGAAACCATATGTAATAAGAGAGAAAAATGAACTGTGTATGTTCTAAATATATATATGAAACATCAATTTTGTAATGTTAAAACAGACGGAGTTTATTACTCCTGTCTTGCACTTTTAAATATGCATCACTTTTCTTTTTTACCACTAGTTGTCCTGACATTCTGAGGCGACTTCCATTCTAAATGAGCACAGCTGCACGCTGTGTCAGTGAAGAAGTGCTTGGCTGGCAAACAGTCTGATAAAGGAGCACATCATTTAAAAACACCATCATCTATGATCAAAGGTGTGATAATTTCATCATTGTTACAAAAGCTTTTCTTTATTAAGTGCAAGTCTGTGACTGTGCTACAATAACTAGGTTAAACCCTGATGGATTACAGAGCTGCGCTCCTATTTTTGGTTCACAAATGTGGGCTGGTCTCCTTCACCTGGTCAGCCAGAGTTTAAGTCCCCGTGGCATCAAACCTCCACTTTTATCAAAGTGCCCTTGATCAAGATAGCAAACCATTCCAAGTCTATGTGGTGGTTTACTCTCTGCCCCTGGAGGGGCCAATCATGTATCATACATTCAACAGAAAGAAAGCAATCTGTGTCATTTCACTGGATATCGCCTTGAATCCATTTATCGCATCAACTACCAAAGCTCCATCAGCTTGGTTACCACCTGAGGTTGGGCTCATTCAGCTCCGTGTCTCATAGTTTGTCTTTTGATTAAATATTCAGAGCGACAGAAACCTTATTTAGAGCACTGTCTGCTCTAAATACCCAACTTTTGCACTGCATGCACTGAAACACTTGGCAAACTGAAATCTGGAGCACTCTCGTCATCACATCATCTCAACCCACACACACAAAAATAGTACTGAAGAACATGCATGCACCCACAAGTGCATACAGGACTGCATCAGAAATATGAAGTCCCCTGTCAGAAATTTACTTAACTGTCTCTTTTTCCCCAGGTGAAAAACCTTCCTGTGTGACAGAGAGGTTGTGGGTGGTTCTTGCTTTATTTAGGTCTAATAATAATGCAATCCAAAAATATCCAACTTTAAAGTTATTTCAACTTCAGATAATGCTGACACTATGAGTTTCACATATGTGAGATGCATTTGAATAGGCAGCTTATAAATTCATGTGCTCGTATACATTAGGTAGGCCATGTTTAGGATGTATATGGGTTGGATTTTTCCTCTTATTAAGGTCAATAAGTAAGACTGATGTCATGCGATAATGTAAAACAAGTTAAGAGGGCATTGATCAGCTAGTGAGGACAGATATAATGGGGTACAGAGGGTGGTGTAGGCAAAGGAAGCTGTATGATCCTTCCACTTGGGTGCCTGTATGGGTCACACTGTATCCTCGGGGAGATGGTGGTGGGGGTGAGAGGGAGTGGGGCAAAATGGAAAGCCCTCCCCGTCTGGCCTGTGGATATCTTGGATACAAAGAAAAGCAGATCAGATTTTCCAATGAGAGTGGCTGTCATGCTGCTCTGTCTATATGCCACTGTAAGATTAAGGGCAAATTTAAGATTGGGTCAGACACATCCAGAGATCTGACCTACACTTTGTGGACTTACTGGGAAACACAGCAAAACCAAAGTAAATTTTAGTGTTAAAAAAACAGAAAGAAAGAAAAACTAACAATGTACTCTGATGGATTTTGGTGCATTTTCACATTTAAAAGTATTTTATGGCACTTATATGGTGTATTTCTAATTTTAGTGACAACTCAAAGTATTCCACTTCACCTGTTCACACATATTCAAACAGCACTTCATTCTATGCACTTAAGTGCTTTATCTATATTGCATCCACCCCCACGGCCAACTGAGAATCACCAAATAATCTAACAACTCGGAACGTGGGAGGAGGCCGGAGGAAATCCATGCAGGCAGAAAACCAGCCTGAGAATCTTCTTGCTGTGAGGCGACTCAGGCAACCCTGTGCCACCCAGGACGTCTAATTTTGATTCAGATGTTATTTGAGATGAATTTGTACAGAGATTGTATATATTCTTCCTTTTTTTTAATAAAAAAAAGAAAACTCATTGGACTATCAAACTGCCAATTTTTTGCACAAAAATTTACGTTTCCTTTGGACAAGACGACATAAAAAAATTGGAATGGTCTTCCAGATGTTAGCCACAGACCTTTGCGCTCTCCTCGTCTTTTCCCTTTGTAACAAATATAAAAAAATAAAAAATAAAAAAAAAAAGTTCTGGACTGCACACAGGCCAAGCCACGCTGTTGTACAAATTTCGACTCATCTGACAACAGAACAGTTTTCCACTTAGCCTCAGTTCATTTTGAAACAGCTTTGGTGCTTGTGGATTTGGCATTTGTGGATTGCACGGCAGACTGTATTCACAGTGATGTCTGGAAGTGCTCCTGAGGCCATACAGTGATTTCTCTGACAGAATCATGCCCGTTTTTAATGCAGTGCAGCCTGAGGTCCCAAAGATTACTGATTTTCAGCCCTGTCCCTTGCCTGCAGAGATTTCTCCAGATTCTCTGATTCTTTAATGATATTATGTACTGTAGATGAGATATTCAGTCTTCTGTAACTGTTCCAGAACACATAGTTTATGGTAGACCCTTGGCCCATCTTTGCTTCAGAGGAACTCTGCCTCTCTAAGATGGTCTTTTTATACCCAGTCATGTTACTGACTTGTTGCCAATTAACCCAATTAACTGCAAAATGTTCCTCCAGAAAATCAAGGTATTAAAAAAAGCTCACTGCTGAAACGCAAACATTTTTAGAGAGACAGCTGTGGTTAACCATCTGTAGCTCTCGGGAAACGCTAGGCTGTCCTTCATATCCTGTTATTCACTTCTGAGCCATCTGCTTCTCCACCAGCACTTCACTGAAAGATAACACACCTCGATGGTGAATAATTCAGACGTGCCAGAAAACAGAACAAACACAGCCAGTGCTGGGTTTGGTGTCACTCAGCTGACAGATATGGAAATACAAACCCACAGAAAAGCGAGGCAAGGTCAGAGGTCGAACACTACCAAAAGCATCCATTAAATGCACTATATGCAGTGTAGAAGTAAATCAAATTTGAAGCTGAAGATTTAATTTACAAAAAAGAAGAAGTTTTATCTTGATTGTGGAAAGTTACCAGCTGTGCATTGCAAAGGTTGACTTCTGAAAAATGAAACTTTCAACTCTATAATGGGTATTAATAGAGAGTCTCTACTGAAAGCTTCTCTTTAAGACGCTAAAAATAAAAGACACACACACACACACATATATATACATATACATACATACCTACCTCTATCTATCTATCTATAGTTATAGATATGACACATTTTTTTCTTTCCAAGTCAAAACTTCTAAGTAGCTACACCTCTATCTCTTTTTAAAAGTTCAATGTAATAAAACCTGAACTTGAAAAGAGTGCTATGAAATACAAAGACACTCCAAGAGAAGTGGGTAAAGTGGCGTGTGCAGAGAGAAGAAAGAACTGAAAGGACACGTATAAAAAGACAGGGCCTTTAGTGGAAAGAGAAGAGCTGTTAATGGGAATGCTTAAAACTTCCTCAGCTTCTCAGGACATGATGCACTCACTGAAGAGGATCATCTCACACTCATAATCTTTCCACCCTCCGCCTTATCTTTTTACATTCACCATCAGCAGCTGCAGAGACTGAGGGATAATATTAGCACCCCCTTCATTTACATCAACACTTTTACAGATTAGTGCCTAGCAGGAAGCGCCGCTTTAGTCATGCCGCTTGCCTGTAACAGCTCTTTTTATTTTAATTATCTGTTAACTACAGTTAACTATGTTCCTCTCGCAAGCAAGGTAACACTAGAAATGTTAAAATTTCCACCAATATGTAACGAATGATAACTCTTAGTATGCTTATATAAAACCGAATGAATGCACAGTGTCATAAAATGCAGAAATGTCCTGCCTGTTACGCTTCCAAACTGATCCCAGGCTTCAAGAACACAGCTGGTGGGAAGCACAGTGGTCGAGATATTGAAAAATGGTATCCTATGACAGTAACACTGTGAGCAAAATGAATATCAATGCTGATTCAATTTAGGCTGCAATAAATGTCTATTAAGTTGAGATGTGCTTGATTAAGCTCATTCTTCACCTCCACCTGACAATTTGTGTCATGTGCAAGCCAAAGCGACAGGCAGAGTAAAGAATACATCACATGGACACGCTGTGCACCGTCCTCTCGAGCCAGCTGTGGTTTCCTGCTGTACTGCACCCTGACAGGAGAAGCCACAGTGAGGCACTCTGCAGCCTGTGGTCTGTCCAGAGAAATTTTATCATCTTCTGTAAAGCAAGAACTTTTCAAGCATTTACAGTCATTTAAATGGTTTGGATATTTCTCTGTCATGTACTGCATAAATAAAAGTCATGGTGGTCACTATAAACAACATCCTCCTTTCACAGAAACATGATTTCTTTGTTCCTCATATTCTGCATAGATGACCGGCACACCCACACAAACACTAAGCCTCACAAGCTATCAAGAGAATAGCTGAATAGCTGCTGCTGAGTTAAATAGCCAGCTTTTATTAAGAGGCTTCTGCATTCCCCCCCCTCCCACACACACATACCCCGCTGAACGCCTCTATTCAGACTATGGAGCTAATTGCTCTCATCTCTATGTGAATGGTCTTTTTTGCTGCTCATTATAAGAGCTTTGCACTCTCTTCCCCTTGTCTCATCTCCTGTCCCACTGACTTGTCCTCTTTCTTGAGTGAGAGGAGGAGGAAAAAAAGTCAGTGAGACAAATGCAGTAGGTCCACAATAAGAAAAATACCCTGTAGAGACAAAGCAGCTTCGGCTGTTTTTAAGAGCAGTGCTTGTTGGGAGTTGAAGTCCCGACAGACCCAGACAGAAATGGTATGATGTTAAGGTTTTCATCTCAATAAATATTTGCTGATCCTGTGTTGGAAGCAGCTAAACTTGAAAACAAACAGGTAATTTTTGACTTTGCTGCTTTGTCTGCAGATAAGTAGTTCAGCTACACTAAGCACAAAGGCAAACAGCAGGTCGATAACAAAATGCCATTATCGTTCTTGTTATCTAATTACACTGCAACAAAAGCAGACATTACACTGAAGAAGCAACATGAAATTATTATGAATGCTTAGTACTGTCAATGTAGCCGATAAACAATAAAAAAGCAGCGAGTCCTCTCGGGAGCTGGAGGGAAGTGCATAACAAACCAGCCAGACCACATTTTAGCAGATAAGATAAGGAGACAGGAATCAGTTGGAAGGTGTCAGCTTGGGAAAAGAACACAAAAATGACTCGAGGTCTTATGACTAATATAACACAGATGCAGTTTGAATATAATGGTTCAACTTTTTGTTCCCTCATGGGGTTAAACACGTCTTATCCAGGGTGATATTTGCACACTGTCTCCACCGCTTGTGTAAATGCATGGAAAATGTTTCTGCAGTCCTACGGTGGACAGGAACTTTCCATTCCTATTAAAAAGGAACACAGTCACATGTCAGAACCCAAAATGGCTAAATCAGACCTGTTCTTGGTCAAAGTGATGCATTTTCAGACAAATGGAAAGTGGGGCACTGCCAGACTGGCACTGGGCAGTCAGCTAAGAAACCAGAGGGGGCAAGCATGAAAGGGCTGTTGAAGGCATTAAATTCTCTAAAGTTTAAATATGTGAGGCTATGACCGATGAGCGACGACAATTGGGTGTGATGCTTTGCCCGTGTGTCTCTCTCTGTGCAGCTAAGAGTTGGAAGATACACGTCAGATCAGCCTGAAGAGCAGGAGCAGCAGGTGTAGGTTCAGAAAGTTAGACAGACAAAAGCTGATGAGAAAAAGAAAAGGATTAACCCAAAAGGTCAACCTTAAAAAAGAGAACAAGCTATTCATCATCAGCAGCTCACCGTCTGCTGTGACATCCGGTACAGGTTTTTGTCTGTACAAGTTAAACAGGACATGTTAAACCCAACTGACTGTTTTCGCACAAATACCCACAATCAAACTAGTATAAACACATACCCACACACATTGCCGCAAAACACAATGACTCACTTCCAGAAAAACCAGCATGACTGGCCCCACCCAGTGTCAGTGTATCAGCGTTTCATATCTCGAGCGTAGCTACGGGGACTCTGACCGTGTGGGAAAAAACCTTAAATGATGGATCGAAGATTCAAGTGTGAGAAATTTTGCAATAAAAATCAGGCTGACTGCATGCATGACCTGTCATCAAAGATATGACGCTGGGAATCTACCTGATAAGAGAAAAAGAAAGGAAGACTGTGGTTGCTGTGCACAGATGGCCTACAATATGTGTCCCTGGACCACTTCAGCAGCTTATCACCAGGAAACAAGCACATGCACACACACACGCACTCTTTCACACAGATCTGTGAAGTACCTTGTTGGAGCAAAGCATATCATAGCCCTGCACTACAATAATAATTTTCCAACTAAAAGAGCTTTAAACAGGACAGATTGAGAGCACAGAAGAATATTCATCTTGGCTGGCTTAACCTTTAAAACACTCTACGGACTACAAAGGTTCTTAAGATGCTGCGTTTGCCATCGGATAATCCATCACTGCAGCACCATATAGGGCCATAAAAGAATTCGCTCTGCAGGCAAGGCTCTTACTATAGCTTGACAGCTTCAAGATCCTCTGACACATAAAGCCATACAGATTTAGCATGCCGTGAATATCCACTCATTACAGACGTACTGTAGCTTCGGAGCACATTACCAATAATTCTACTTAAGATGCAGTCTTATTGATTATTGCACTAGTTACCTTTATTAATTATAAGCCATCTGCTGCATTCTGAAGTCATGCTATATTCTTATAAAAGAAGCCCTACTATATTATATACTATAAATACTATAAATTAATACATTTCTGCCACTTTTTAACGATGTCATGTTGTTGTCTGGGAGTTGAAGCACTTGTAAAGTAATTAACAATAAATCTGTCATTAAAAGTGGCTTTTAATTAGCTGCTGAGTACAGGTTCTCTGTTGTGTTGTATTGTTAAACACTCACAGTAAATCACTGACAAGACCCAATTAAAAACTTGATTGCGCAAGCAGCCCGTCTTTGGCTAAATACTGAATAGAGAAATTAAGTCTTCAGCATTATTTATTATTTCCTCTTTGTCCTGTTTTCATGATGTGGAGTGGCATACTGTGTGTGTGATAGCTGCTTGGACACACGCATCCACATAGACAAAGAAACTGCAGAATCTGGGCATTAAAGGGGATTACAGAACAGGCTGGAGTTAATGAGCTCATAATTACTGCTAATTCCATGCACCACCAGGATCAGAGCAAGCCAGAGGTCTCAGCTAAAGGTACTATATAAATATATATATATGTGTGTGTGTGTGTGTGTGTGTGTGTGTAGTGGTATGTGAGAGACCATGGAAAGAAATAGGAGGTCACATCCCTAAATGGCCAATGCAGAAGAGAAATCCTTTTATGCCTTTGACAGGCATAAAGCTGACAGCAATGGCCAAAGGGGTTAGGACACACACACACACACACACACACACACAGAGAGACACACACCCACACACACCAGATGCATTAAACTGGCACTACTGCCTGACTGGAGCTTGAATTAGCTGTCAGATGTGTGTGGTGGTAGCCAGTAAAGTCCCTGATCTACTGAGGGTTGAACAAAGCCAGCCTGGGTGTGTGTTACTGTCTCAAGGTGTGTCTGTGTATAAAAGATTATTGAGATACATCAATAGTTTACAGTCAGAAAGGATTTTATTAGGATTTATTCAGTTTGTTTCTGTGTCATTTGGATTAGAAAGTCATTAACATAGAAAGTTATAGGGTGTGACTCAACTTAGAAATAACCCTTGGACTTGATCCAGATCTGAATCTGAATCTTGATGTGTGTATTTTTGGAAGGATTCTTTAACATTTTAACATAAAGCAAACTGATCCAGATCCAGATCTCCTTCTGGAGCCAGAGATTCAATACATGGATGGTTTGGAGAGATTTTTCAGCCTTGGCAAGGGTAGGGACTCTCAGACTGCTATTGTTTTTCCTTTCAAAAATGAGGGACACATTCTACAAATGCTTGGACGTTCTGGATGGAAAAGGCTCGGAAAAGGCGATTGGAAGCATCAGAAATCCTGGCCCATGAATTTTTCTTTTCTTTTTTTTCCTGAGTGTAGGGAGGTGGAGATGGATGGACAGAAACAGTTTTAAAAAAAGGGGGAATTGCTTCAGCAAAATTCTCCTCAGACAGCAAATTTATCTCTGTATCTCTTCTCTCCTTATGACCTCCCCAGAATGGATAAAGTTTGCTCAGAGTTCAACACACTGCATTTGAGAGTTGAGCTGGCTCTGCAGTTTTTCAGTCCTCGTGAAATAAAACAGGACATTTGAAACAGTGGAAGGCTTCAAACTTCATATAAGGCTAAGGCTAAGAAGAATTTGCGTGACAATAAAAAAAAAATAAAAAAAATAAAATTGTGTGACTGCTCATCATGTTGAAACCGACAGGGTCATCTTGAGCTTCTCGTGCTATCAGCCCCAAAAAGGAAAAGAGTAGAAGCTAGGGGAAGTGTGAAGATGATTCCTTGAAAGGCAAGAATCAACTATTGTCTGTCATCTCCTTAGTCGTCCTACACAGGGTTAAAAAAGTAACGTTACTGGACCTGCGTCTGAAAAAAGTGGCTTTAGGGATTTGAATGCAGTCAAGATAAAAACAGTGCACTGACTAATTGAAACATATTTCATATAACTGCTCAGCAAGAATGGGGGGAAGTTTAAACAACCTCTCCCCAAAGTGTTCTTATGTTCCTCGTGTAGAGAGCAGAACAAAATGGGTCAGAGAGTGTTTAGTAAAAGAATATTGAACGTGAGCTTTATTTTGACCAAATAACCTCTGACCGCCAAAGTCCTTCTCTTCTTCACAAGACAACAGGAAGCAAAAGAGGGACAGCACTCCTGGGATAAGGTGGAATGGCCTTTTAAATCACCTTCATAAGTAGTTCAGTCTGGGGTGCAGTGTGGAGCACTTCCCAGCCCCAACTGAATGTCTGAGAACCGGGGAGGAGCTCATAAGGGGAACCCCAGCACGCAGAGGCCCAGGACAGGGGTTGGATCCTGGGGTAGAATTACCTCTGGCCTCCCTCCAGACATGTCAGCTGACTTAACGGCTGTGTGAAATAACGGCGCACGGGGATGTTTTGGTTTGAAATAGGGGGACTAGTGAGAGAGCAGAAGGGAAGGCAACGGAGGAAGAGAAAGAGAGGGTGGTACTACTTTTGAATGAAGCACGCTTCCTACAGATTGCTCTTAACTTGAAGCAGCTGTGCAAAAGATGGTGCCATAGACATGAGCAGAAAGCACAAACACATACACATACAAAAGCATTTCCACTGGCAACTGCCCTCTGATCACGGAATATAGTCAAGTAACACAGCATGGAGGAACTTAAACCAGGCAACAGACAAGAAGAAGGGCTAAAACACACAGTCAATTCAAACCTGCCAAAAGCAAAAGCAAGATAGCACTGACAACAAACACTGAAATATGATACCGTTAACTGCTAACGGTTGGTCCTGGGAAGGGACAACACTGCACAAACAAACAGTGATAGCAATTGAGAAACCGCATAGTGAAAGTTTGGTATTCATTTACAGAAAGGTTGATAAGATCAAATGTCTGCAGCGCTACCTAATGTGTTAAAACTATCCTGCTACAATGTCACATACAGTACTGAGGAAAAGTCTTGAGCCACCCCTCATTTCTTTACATTGTGCTAGAAAAATGGAAGAAGGCTGTAGTGACTTACTGAAATGTGTAAACTTGCATAGAGAAACAGGATATAAGGCAAAGACCGAGTTTGTACATTTCTAACAAACTTTAAAGCCAGTATTTATTCTTCAACACAGTATGAAATCTCTTAGGCAAGCTTTCTTGTCCCTTCTTGTCAGTTCTCCAGGCTTCTTGAAGAACATTCAAAGCTCCTCTTTGGACATTGGCCGCCTTTTGTTTTATTCTCTGTCAAGATGCTCCCACACTGCTTCAACAGCGCTGAGCTCTGGGAAGTTCAATCCATGACTGATGGTGTTCCTCTTTCCAGATGGTGTTGTTGGTGGATCAAAATCTGATCTACGTTTCTATCAATTTTTCAAGATCTCCACTGGGTTTTATAGATAGCTACAGACACTCACTGTTGTACCTCTCTCCTGACCTCCTCTGTGCATACCGATGTGGATATGAACTAAAACGATCAAATTTGGTTTCATCACTTTATAAGTCCTTTTGCCTCTGATTTTCAGTCCAGTTTTTATGTACTTTGGCACACCTCAGCCTTTTCTCCCAGTTTACCTTCTTGATGAATGGGTTTTTGACAGCCACACTTCCACTGAGATCATTTCTGATGAGGCTTTGACGATCAACTGAATGTTTAGATGCATTAATCAGGTACTGTGACAGGTCCTTGCTGGATTTTTTCCTGTTTTTAGAAGACACGACTTTGCAATACTGTTCTTCTACTGTAGATATTGTTGAGCCTGCCACTTCTTCTTTTGTCCTCCACTTGTCCAGAGTCCTCAGAGGTTTTATGCACACACTACACACCATGCCAAGATATGCCAAGTTTTTGGCATTTTCTGTTAACTTAAGTAAAGAAATGTGAATAAATAATGTTTTTGTAACATGCTACAAGTAACAAAGTGCCTAAAGATACAGTTTGAAACTGGTTCTTTGCTGAGCTGTCTGTGACAAAACTGGTTCATCCCTTCGGTTACGAGCATCATTTATGCTTGATCAATTCATAGGCCAGTCTTAACTTGCTTATCAAATAAAGCAACATCCCTCTGAAAATGTCTGGTATAAGGACTGGACTGAAAATGAGTGACAAAGCAGCTAATGTCCAAATAAAAATAAATAAATAAAAAAGCATGAAGAATTATTTCTCAAGACCACTTAAAAAAATCTAAAAGCAATGAGACTGGGTTCAAGATGTTTGAAAAGTCACACATATACAGCAGATGTAGGAACTACGATGTCAGCGTGATATGAGTCTGTGTTCAAGTGAAAAAGGGTTGTGGCTCAACAGGGTTACCCAATGCCTCAGCCACAACAACTGGTACAGATTTCCAAGTAAATTTTCAGAGGGCCTCTACACAAGAAGCTATCCTATTTAAAATATATTCTTCCTCCTCTGCCTACATTGTAATGATCAGTTCTGTGTCGTCAGATAAAGGATGAAGCTCTCTTCAAGCTTTTCAGTTAATTCGATAATTGAAATATGAACCGAAAATGGACAGAGAGAAAGAAAGAGAGCAAAAAGTGAATCAAATGTGGTTCATAACTTCTGTTCACATTGAGCTACACAAAGAAACTACATAACCAACAGAACACCACATAGCACCTGCTAGAGGTTGTGCAAACACCACCTGAACAAAAAAAAGAGAAAAGAATGAAAGGTCCATTGACTCTAGGAGAGATGCTTTTTCACTTCTGCTGCCTGATATAAAACAGACACCTATTAAAACACACACACACTGTTAAGGGAACAGACCTGTCATTGTAAAACCTACGTCTGAAAAAAGTTGGGACGTTGTGTGAAAAGTCAATAAAACAAAACTTTATGATCAACAGATTATTTAACCCTGTCTTTAATGAAAATAAGACCAATTTAACAAGTCTAGCACTGAAACCTTATTTTGAACTTGATGCCAGCTTAAAAAGGGTGATGTTTACCAATGTGCTGAACTATTTCTTCTTCAGTAACAATTGTGGTCATTTCAGTAACAAAATACTTCCTCATTGTTGCTTGACACATGATTTCAGATTTTGACTTGTTAGGGGGAGCATGGAGGTGTGGTGGTTAGCACTGAGGTGTCACTGGAAAAAGGTCAGGGGTTTTTAATGTTTTCTGGATAGATTTGTTAGGCAACAGGTCTATATTACACTTGGATACAGTGCAGCTTCAACCGATATGGTCTTTCTACAAACTTGCAGCATCCTGCTGTATTTAAATTTTAGACTGTCACAACATCTTTAAGAATTAGCTTGTGTGTGCATTTCTAGTGTTCTTGTTTGTGCACTTGCATGTGTGAACACATGTGGTAGTGACCAGCGAGCCTAAGGGCGCACCCTGCAGGAGCCCACGCCTATCACCTGCTGTCAACTTATAGCACACACACTCCGGTCATGCCACTTAAAGTTGTTACAGTGAATTTGGGAGGCATTCCTTGCCCCGCGGGCCACTCTAAACACACACTTCACATTCCAACGAGTGTATTCTGGGGTCCCACTCCCTAATCCTCCAACATATGCAGACGCACATATGCATACCACAGCACGAGTGTGCAGACATACACAGGCATAAAATGACAGTTCCAGAGGTTTCATTAAAACTTTAATTTGCAGCCTCAAGTTCCAGTGCAAGCCAGAGGAACCACCTAACTTTCCACTGAACTCAGAAAAACCCCTGGAAGTTTTAAAATAAGACACTGTGGTTTTTACTCTTCATTATCAGGGAGAAGCGGCATCTTAAAGTTCACGCTCTCCATGTTAGTTATATAGCTCCCCTCTAAGGTGCACATGTTGTCTGGCTATAGGTTCTTCTTTGGCTTTGAAGTAACAGAGGAACTCACTAAACCACAGGAGGGACCACCTCGAGAAAATACAAGGTCTGGTCGTGAACACTGGCTCCTGTGTGTATAATAAAAAAAAAGCGTATGTGGATGTCTTACAAGCGCAGGTTACAAGCATCTGTTGTTTCGCTCACAGATCTTTCTAATGACCTGGTAGGCAGGGAAAGTAAACCAATTTGCACATCACGAGTCAGTGGTTGCACGAAAAGACTCAGGTCATGTGTTTTTCTTCTCCTTCATCCGTGCTCCAGGATTTGAAACCACTGCAAATTAGGCCAGTGACTCCGTGAACGGTGAAGAAACTACAGTTTCTTGATGTTTAAAGTGCCACTGGTTTGTCTGGTTGAATAAGAAGGCCTATATGTGCCCAGAAGGAGAGATTTAAATATTTTGACGAACTCTGGAAATGGAGACACCCTAAAAAAACAATAAGTTTGACATGGATGGACCTGTTTGTGTATTTAACAGTATTAAGTTCTGTTCATACACTATGATTCACGAGGGTGTAAGGCAGTTGTTGCATCTCAGTCATCTAGTTTTGAGTCAGCAAAGCGTGTTTCCAAAACAACTTAATCCACCTTGCGTAATAGAGTCCCTAAATCCAGCACAATCACAAAGAAATTGTTTGTGTGGAATGAAAACGCGGCTGTTTGAAAGCAAAAGTCGCAAACTTCCTATAGTATGTGTCATATAGCATAAATGCTCTTGATAGGAACATAAATGAAAAATATTCTTAAATAAGAGCCTGAGCGATTTATCAGCGTCCCAATATTATTGTCCGGCATTAGCTAGTTACAGACCTATCAGTATCGGCTTTTATACCAGCAGATGAATGAAAACTGAAAAAGTAAAGAAGAAAGAAAAAACACCTTTCGACGATGTCACGAGTGCTGACATTGCATACTCTGTCCATCACAAGGCTCTCAGCAACTTTCCTGTTGACAGCATGTGTTTAGAACACCACATACACAACAACAGCTCATCCAAGTAGGTCAGGCAGAACGTAAATGAGTAAATAAATAGCTCAACATAGCAAATTTTAGATTAACTTATTTATGCTTTGTATGCTTGAAAAAAAAAAAAGATGTCGTCCAATATATGGGACTTTTTAAACTCACCAAATATTACTTTTAGACTTAAAAATCCTGTATCCGTTGGGCTCTTCTATATAAATTTGAAAATAAAAAAGATGATTTTGCAGTTCTCTTCCTGCCTGTGGTTGTAAATGAAATCTTTACAGATATCATTTTTAATTACTACATCGTACCTCTAAGGTGTGGATCATACTTGGTTTCAGAAATAGACAGAGACAGAAGCAGACGTCAGGGACATGAGGTTGTTCTTAGTACACTACTTTTTAGTGTACTTTGACTGCAGAGTGAGGAAGCAAACATAAATCAGTTCCCCTTAATGTGGTTGCTGTCCATACAAGTCTACACGTTTACTGCATAGAGCCCAGCATAGCACCTCTGATGATGGTATTTATGTCAGTCAGATCCCAACGCACTGACAGATGTGGAAAGTGTACCACTGAGTCAATGAAGCAGTTGGGACTCTTAACTCTTAAAGCTCTTGACCAGTTATATGTGTTGCTTTGCCAGTGACTGGACTACCCTCCTACAGCTAACTGACATCAGCTATGGCAAGAGCCTGATCTGCATCACAGTGACATATGTTCCATTTTTATTTGATTATAAGAATCTGGGAGGATTTCAGAGTGATGCGCACTAAAGAGTGAAATCACTAGTATGGAAATGAGTTATTTGGCTGAGTTTGAGAACCAGTGGGTGAGACATGCTGAGAAGGCTATTTGTATAGTTTTCAGATGACACCACACTCAAAAACACACAAAGTGACACTAAGTTGATGTTGGATTGACTTCAATATGACTAACAGAGTTGAGCAAATCTTTGTGTTGGCCAGAAGTGGTCAGCTAATGGTGCATGTTTAATGTTTGTCCACACACACACACACACACACACACACACACACACACACACACTCACACACTCACACACTCACACACTCACACACTGACGCCCACACCCTGGCATATACTTGGACTCACACTCTCACTAACACCGTCTCTGGCATCAATCATACAGTTTGGTGATTGCCTGAAAGCTTTAAGTGGGTTCCTGTCAGTTTCTATGCATTTGTAGGTTTATCATTCTTTTGACAGCCAGTCTGTTTAAGCATGCGTGTCCAAGTCAAACACACAGACAAAACCCACTAGATGGTCCAGTGGGACAGTGTGTCTGTGTGTCTGAATGATGAAAGCATTTGTGTCTGTTATGTGCGCAACTAAAGTCACTCTAATGCTCTAATGGGTTTGCATAAAGGTTCAATAGAAGCTCTGGGGGTCAACTGACCAAAAAGAGCAAAGTCGACCTCCATTACCCCCCCACCATCACTCACAGCCACACAAATAGAATCAATACCATCAGAGCATCTTGGCTAATGTGTCTGTGATTTAAGTCAACTTCAGAGTTGTTGTTGTTATTATTACAAATATGTAGCATTTTCAATAAGAGCATCTCTCTCCACATTTCTTTATTCACCATTAACAGCCTGCAGCTATCAAGTGGCCTATATTAGCCCACACATTCAGACATAGTCTAAGCGAATTCTCACATGGCGTGGGCATAAAGATGATATGGAGGAGGCTTGTTGATTTTCACCCAATCACAGAAGATACACCGAGAAAGCTTCGGCTGAGAATGTAGGTCAGCTGTTCTGTAGAATGCGGTCCAGTCCCGCAGCGGATCAATACGAACACACCCACTCACATACACTCACAGGCTACCTGCCACTGCTGAGTGACTGAGCCACAGAACACCATCAAGCAACTGTCATCGCATCCACAATGAAACAACAGACCGCAAAATACAGACACTTAAGGCTAACACGCACTTCACGCGCGTGCACAGTTATGCTGCATTCACATCCACTCTTAAGCACTCTAATTAGCTGATTTGCAGCAGGTTTTCCTCAGATATGGATTCCATTCAGGCTGCAGAGTCTGCTTCTTGTAATCAGTTGGTCTACGAGCAGCAACAATAAAAGACAGTGCTGATTCAACATATGGCTTTGCGCATTGAGCTCTGCCTATAAACGGCATGGTAAAGAGGCAGCTCCATCTATACGGGGATCAAAGCCCTTTCTTTACTAGGTGTCTAGACTGATACATACCATCCCACAACAGCCCCGGCACACGCTATTCACCACACTGAAACGTGCCACCATGCAGCTGTTGGACTTTTATCAATGAGACATGCTGCCGATTTTTACGCACAGGCTCTGCCGGAGCCTCTGCAGCACATTTGCGACGACCGAGCACCGCCAGTTTGTGTCATTAACGAACAAACACAACCGCACATGTGTGTGTCAATTAGCTTCTCATCCGGCATCCCCACTAGTCACATGCAGGTTCTATTCTCATTTATTACCTTGACAGAAAGTGCATTGTCCTCCCTGCGCGCTGCGGAGCCGGGAGCTGCAGCATTTTCCCGTGTAGCAAGCGTCCGCTCATTCTACAACGGTCCAGCTTTCAAGCCGCTTTGTTCCCGTTAAACATATCCCGCTGCCAGAGCTCTGAGGCCAAAGAGAAAGAGAATCCACCCGGTGCTTTCCGCAGCTCTGATAACCAGGGAACCGCCTGTAAGAGTCAGCAGCGTTGACTGACTGACCCACTCCCGCAGTGCTTCCACTCACAGACACACACACACACACACTCCCCCTCATGGAGGGAGGGAGGCACGGAAGGCAGGCAACACACCCAATTCCTCCTCCTCCGGCCCGTTTCACTGATCGCGACCAGCTGCACGTTTTCCAAAAAGCGCAGAGGTTTAAACACGCACTGAGCCATGGGACAACCACGGAGCCATCAAATTCTCCGAAGCCACACGAAAAAGACGTTTTCACACTCTTCAAAACTCTAATCAGCGCACAATACACAAACCCTTGACTCCGGTCTAACAGCAAGTCTCTGCTCCACTGAACACTGAATTTATTTTCGTCTTCTAACAGCAAATGTCAGTGGAAAAAGTCTTTACCTTCAGTACCAGTAACACAAAATAAAAATTTCCACTACACTGCACTGAGCCGCTGGACTCTATAACACGTATTTACCAGATTTCTTCACAGCTGAAAGCACATGGTCTTATCCTTTGGGATATGATTTTGTAGGCTACTTCCAATGAAAACCCCAGAACTGTATTCTAAATCCTGACGCACTAATGTAGGATTGACTTAGTACCTCTTGGCACCCCACTTGGCTGTAACACAAATATTTTATAGATGCGTTATAGAACATCAATTGCCTGGGGTATGTATGTCTTCTACAGCAGAATTTGGTTTGACAGCTCTTTGGCTTTCTTTTTTTTTCTTCTTTTTTTTCCTTTTAGCTCTTTACATGATCAAAAAGACACTTGTTTGCACAAAGTGCATAACTGAATGAGCTCTGAGGCCAAAGAGTCTATGTTTCTATTGTAGCACAGTGTGTTTTTGCTATTGGAGACTTTCGGAGCAATAGACTTGTATCGTGTATCCACTCCCCTGGAGCCTTGCCCCCCTCACAACATCCAGTGGTGTTTAAACACTTTAAATACTGAGTGGACCCCAGTGAATAGATCTGTCTGTCTGCTGTTCAATAAGTGAAAGAAGGGCAAACAGGAGAGAGACAGTCAGAGGAGGGTGAAATGAAGACAATTAACAGCATAATTTCAGTAAAATCAGGAGACTGAAAATGTGTGAGAGGCAAAGAAAGAAAGACGAGAGTTAGAAATAAAGAGGAAAATCACAACACAGGGATAAAGAGAGAGAGGGAGAAAGCAAGAGATCATTAACACCCTGTTTTTAAGTGCAGCAGGAACAACGACAGGATTCTTCAGGGTTCTGCTCGCCCGTACCATGCAGGGCCAGGTGGGCACACAGCGTTTGTGTGTGTTGCAGAATGTGACTGGCACATTGGCATGCTGGACTGCAGGTGTGTGAAGCCGCTGCCATCGTCGTTGCCTAGCGTTACTAATATAGAGAAAGGAAAACAGTTGCTATGTGCGCACACACACATGCACACAAAAGCACAACACTACTCCCACATTCAGCATTTGCTTTTATTTATGTCAGCTCTCATCCGAGTTTCTGGAAGGGTTACTTGGACAGCTCTCAGTGTCCGTCTGGCCAGCTTTTACTTCAACCACTGACTCATGTCCAGACATGCCCTCCGTCTCCCCCTGTGTTTATTTGCCTTTACTCATCAAAGACAGTCTCTCTCTCTCTCTCTCTCTCTCTTTTCCTTTTTTTCTTACTGCTACCCCCCTTTCACCCACCATCTAAGAGCGCAGTGCTTGTTTTCAAGTTTTCAAGACCCTGTGTGTCTGTGTTGGTGCAGTAGGCCTGTATAATTAGGTAGTGATGCAACTATGTAATGACAGTGTACAGACAGGGTCATCCATACGACCCTGGGAACTGGTCACTCCCCTCCTGATGAAAGAGACAACAGACCTGGGAAAACTCATCCCCCTTATCAGTGCAGGAACACACACGGACACTGTGTATATCCATGTGCTGGGCTGTTGTATGTTTCCATGTGAAAACAGACAACTCTTGCTAAGCAATGTAATGAATATAAACAAACATTTTTTAAAATCCCTCACACACTTTGATCATACTGAAAAACTCATTTTTCTTACATTATACAGAGATTTCTCTATTACCTTATTTCAGTTTTAGTTGTCTGCTTTCTCACTCCTACCTGGCTTTATATTTCTCTGTCTGCACTCAAAAACACATCTATATGTAATTATTGCCTTGCCAGCTTTCTTTTAAATGTTGAGTGTCATTTTAAATGTCTCTAGCATGCGTTTAAGGAATTTAAAAGCACTGAGTCGTTCTCAATGAGCTTCATACAATGAACTAAGAGGCCTAAAGCCCCTTTCAAGTATGACACACAGTAGATAACATAACTGGCTCCATCATCCTTTAAAAGTGACTTCCTACTCTTATTTAGACACGGGACACATTTACACCTACGGTGATGGAGAGGTCCATGATTTTTGGCATATGCACAAAACACTGGTCGTATTTGTGGCATCGTTGCCTCCACTTATGATTAACCGTGCATTTGAATGTTTAGTTCTCTCCTCCCATTTTTACTAAGAGTGGTGATTTTTTTTGTGATATTTTGTGTGTTTATGCTGCATGGCGTATAACGTTAAGTAGAGCTGCCTGTCACCACACCTTGCAAGTAAGCTTACATGCTCAAAATGCACCGTACAGCAAATTGGCAAAAGATTTGGTGAGGTTAAAGAAAGATGGAAGAGAGACAGAGTGCAACTGTAAGCCTGTGCATGCCTAGCTGCTAAGGTAATGCATGCAGTACAGACTGGTACCGCGATGAAAGTGATGTAAAAAAGTTTCGAGATCTGACCTAGCAAGACTGTTGTAGCAACTCTTCCTGGAAAGTAACCTGGGACCTGACATGAGACAAGCTCAGATAGCGTTAGATGTGAAGTGGGTAACCTTCAGTTTGAAATACAATCTCACCACAAGGTCCATGGGCAGCGGTTTAGGAGCTTTTGATTTTAAACTCTTTTATAAACAATACAACAATATACGAAGTTTGTTGACTGTGAGATATGTAAAAATGACTCTGAAATCTGAAATGTGATATTTGAACTGTTCTCTGAAACATTTAGTAGCACGCAATCTCAGTACAAACTTTGTGTGGATGTAGCTTAAGAGTGGTGCAGTATTCCTGCAGTCTGCAGTGTTTTCCTGGTCATAGACTAAGTCCTATATACTGTTCATATTTAGACATATTAGACAAATTAATAACCAATACCTTTTATACCAACCTGCAAAAAGTCTGTACACTGGTTAGAACTCTATTAACTCACAGTTAACCAACAGAGTGCATTTCCCAGGCTGAAAAGGCACTCTTGTGCTTAACTGTTGGACCTTCCATGTCAAGGCCACCAAAAGAACCTTATTAGGCACCTGCTTGGAGAGGATGCTATTCCTGACTTCAAAGATGCTTTCCCTCTTAAGAGACAAAAAAAGAAAAAAAGGAAACGAGGTGGGGAAGAAAAAAAAAAGTCCTAAAGAATTCAAACGCAGCTCGAGACATTTGTGCAGCCAGTTTAGCCCGAGTCTGCTAATGAGGGTATGTTCAGTACCAGGAGAAGTGGTGCGTGCTTGAAAAGAGATTAAGATATGGTGTAATGAAGTGAACAGGAAGGGAAAATGATGGCAGGAGGGCAAAAAGAAAAGTGTGTGACTAACGTCGAAACAGCCCCAGAGAATAACACGGTAGGAGTCAATGGGAGGGAAGCAAGGCTAATTCTTATGCGCATTACCAACCCCCGTCACACCCTGCTGTTACACTTCCAAGACTTGGCTTTACTGCATATATCGCAGGTATGCATGTGAGAGTGAGACTGCACTTGTAGCGTAGGTCTGAGACCGAAAAGCTCTCAATAAGCTTAACCGTGCATTTTCATTTACCCCCAATAGATGAACCCAGCGTGATCTTTACAGGCTCTGTGGATGTAAAGGGAGGACATGAATGAGTTAGATAAAGGTTAGCAAGAGGGTGTGCGCTCATGAGTGTGTGTGTGTGTGTGTGTGTGTGTGTGGATGGAGGGGAGATGGAGGAGGGGACTGGGGGGTTACTGTGGGAACCAATCTTCTCAGGAATGAACCTGACAATTTCCTCAAACATTTTTTATTTTAAATAACAGAAACCACTCATTTGGAAGTTATGAAAGGGGAACAACATTTCGCAACAAACTGTTTAAAGTTTCCGATGTCTCATGTTTAATACTGTCATTCCAAATGTAATGAAAGTGAATGGATTTTTTTCCATATGCTGCTTACAGCATTAAAAAAACCTACAAGTTTTAAGCAAAAACAAAATTCTACTGTTATTTCTGTTTCCATAAACAGTATCCTTGTTACTTCCTTCTTACTGTGATGTTCCACAGAATATACCACCAACAGCTGAGGGCAAAATGGAAACAGCGGCAGGAAAAAATAGAAAGTCTACAGGACCAGCTATACTAACTATAAGCTTAACTGGCAAGATTTTGTATAGCAGACAAAAGTGGCAGACCACCTGGGATTCCTACTTTCATGCTGTTGATCCTAAAAATCAGTTTACATGTTCCTGTTGAACTCATCACTAGACTTCAGAAAAGAAATTTTAAAAAAACACAAGAAAAGTCTTCCCATTAACATCTGCTAGTTATTATTGTGATAATACAAGGAAAAAATGATTCTGAATAATTACTGCTGGTCATTTAACACAATATTTCAATGCAGTGACCACCATAGTCTCCAATGCGTTGGAGTTGAGCAATAGGTTTTCTATTAAAAATGTTGCCAAAAAGTCAGAAAAGCAATGATATATTGCCGGGTTAAGTGGTTAAAAGTCGGCTGCTGTTGTTTTAGTATCATGTTCACTGCTTTCAGGTCACTTGCCTCTTTTCATCTCTTCTGTAGGCCGGGTGTGACTATGTCGTAAGAAAAAAAAGGAAAAGTGAATTTAAAACACCTCCAGGAAGAGTGGGATTCATCTCTTTCCTTAAAGGAAATGGAGTGGAATTGGTCAATGGGTGAAGCCGTGACACTTTGACCTCTGTAAGTTAAGCCGAACGACTCACGCACAAACTCTGTTCTCGTCATTTGCTTATACTGTTGTCATGGTAACGCATCCCTCTGAACTATGTGGGGGTCCTACACACTCACACATACACACCCACACAGGCCATCATAACCCCCTTATCCACACCCCCTTGTCCTTGCAGACTGCTGACCAAGTCCTTCACTTCTCTTTTGCTTTTCCGAACCCTGCCATAAGAGGAAGCCAAGGATTA
Source organism: Oreochromis aureus (assembly GCF_013358895.1). Taxonomy (NCBI): domain Eukaryota; kingdom Metazoa; phylum Chordata; class Actinopteri; order Cichliformes; family Cichlidae; genus Oreochromis; species Oreochromis aureus. The sequence goes on along the minus strand of NC_052961.1, from coordinate 18,774,169 downwards.
GGAGGGATTTTGCCATCGCATCTCCATAGGGGTTTACCAAGCCTCAGAATGGGGGGGGTGGTCCAGGCAACAGTAGCTCTGACAGTGGTTTTTGGAGTTTGCTTGGGTCGAGGGTTGAAAAAGGGAATTTGCACAGCATGGCTGAAACGTATCTAGATGCACCTTGTTTTTTTCTTCGAGTCACTGACTTTCCCAAAGTTTTTTGTTTTGTTTTTTTCTCTCAGGGAGAATGTGAGAATAATCTGTCTGGGCGATGTAAGAGTAGTTCCCAGGATCCAATCCAGAACATGTGTTTGTTGCTCAACAGTATGTTTCACAATAATGAAATGGCAAGTAGTCAAACTAAACATATCCACAGAGACCAGCAGGAGTACAAGTCCAGCATTCGTGCAACAACTGACAGCAGCCTAGCTGAACATTAATACCAGCATATGTGTGTAATTGTACATGGATATGAGTAAATGTGCGAGAACAGAAAAGGTGAAAGTGGTGGGAAAAAAAAAGAAAAAAAAAAAGGTCAAAGCAAATACTTTGAGCACCGGTTAAACTCAGGGCAGATGAACTGACAGCTATGAGAAATGCTCATTCATTCAGTTTGTGCTTTGTTTGTTTAGTCTTAAAGGAAACAATGTCGCATAATGTAGAGCAATAAAAAGGTTAATGATAAAACCGTGAGGCTCAAACAGCCTCAGCAAACACACAAGAGTACAAAAAAAGTTAAGGGCATTGTTTGCATCGAAATAGGAGGTGTCGGGGGGGTTCTAGGCCTGCAAATCCCTCATGAAGCTCCATATGTTACTCTCTGCTAATTCTTTTAATGTGTTTGCGGGTTGGTGTGTGTCTGTCTCTTTCTATGTGTGCATATGATTAGATGTGTGGGTGGATGCTTATTTGTCCCATATTAACAGACAAACAGATTAATGTCATTATTGTTTGTCAGCAATCTCCTGCTGTTACAGCTGGAGGTGGTTACATCACCCCTTAGAAAAATAGTCCGGCAGATGCACAATGCAGCTAAATGCAAATTCAGCTAGATGTGAGTTAAATATGATTATCCTGTACAGTAAAGTGTGGCTTTTGTGGTTAGAAATCTCCATACGACTCTGTTTATGTATCCTCAAGCGATAATGGCAAAATGGCTGCGATTAATTAATAAATGGTGTTTTTGCCCGTCTCTGTGTGTGTTCTCCGTGGGAGTTCTCGCTAGTGTTTTGGCCGCACGTGCTGGAACAAAAGAAAGTCCCCTCCGTAATGACAGAAAAAGTAATTGATTACACGCCACGCTGAGCAAACAGAGCCAAAGGAGCATGGCACAGAGGCAGAGAGGCCAAGAGAGAAGTAGGTAGTGTAAGACAGAGCGCACGCCCCGTCAACCTCCTCAGCCACACCTCAATCTGCCTCTCATCAACTTTTCATGTGAATCTGCCTCTGACACACAACACCATACCCACTACTGATGTATAAGTGCACAAACACGCATCTGTACCCTGTAACGTTCTCATACTGGGGATCACTATCCAATTCAGGAGACACCGATATAATGGTTAAATATTGGTGTTATGGACAGATATTGGCAAATAGGGGACAGCATTTACCGAGATCTGCAGGCGATATTTGTCAATTCTGTGATGAGTAAATGTTCATAAAATATGCAAACAGGCTTAGATTTCTTTGTTTCTCTGAAAAAAACAGTCTGTTTTTTTCTTTTACAAAACAGACTGAAATATTTACTGTTGGCATCAGCTATTGGTCAAAATGTCCATCAGCATCAGCCTAAATATGTTCGATCCACAGTTCCTAATTCCTTAGTCAATAATTCATTCATTTATGTAAACTATGAAAAGCAAACAGGCAGGAAAAATTGTGGGATACACTTCCAACATTTCCAACAAGTATCAAGTCGACATTCATAATTTCTTGACACTTTTACTATCGACTCATGGCTGTTCAGCTTAAAATCCTTCAGTCTTAAGTTTAAACACATACTTCAGTACAATTAACAGAATATCAACAAGTAATTATAATATTATATTTATGCAAATGTGACTTAACTTCACTGTGATAAATACTATAACTTTGAGGCATCATCTTTAAAACTCCAGAGAAGGCCTCAAAACTTGCCTTAAAAGCCACTCAAGTCTCTTTTCTTTAAATTCTTCTGACCATACATGTATCTCACCTTTAACATCTTCACACAGGAGAGATGTGAACACAACTTTGCTCACGCCCAGAGGGAAAAAAAACCCTTAAAAAACCATTTAATTGAATGTGTTTTCTCCACGTTTCTCCCGCTATATTTCATTTTAATCACACTTGAAGTTATAACAACATTTAGAGTGGGGCAGAGTGCTGTGCTGATTTTGGGAGGGGTCTGTAATTGGACCTCAGTGTGAGTCACAGCGTAAGAGTTCTGGGTCTCAGCAATAGGGAAGACCTACATGGCTGAGAGTGAATTAGTAACCTGTGACCCAGGTCAAAACCAGATGCAAGAAAAAGAATTCATGAATCAAAAGGTTCAGGATGTGTCTGTGTATATCTTCATGCAAATACATGTATAGGTGACACGTACTTGTTTTGGCCAGTAGATGGAGTTGGTGACCAACTAAATTAAGCTTGACCTAGTGAAAAAAACCAAAACCAAGAAAAAACACTGCAATAACATTCACACCCACACAAAGTACACATGTATAGGAGTTTGGAGTACACCCGAGTAACATAGGAGATAAGGATTAGAGGCAATGATAAGGTCTATTGAATTACACTAAAAACGCTTTAGAGCTAGATTTAACTTTACCTCTAAAGCGTCTGTGAGGCCAAACATTTAGTCGCAGTCACAAGGCTAAAGTAACCAGTGATGATATCAAAGCCTATTCCAGGCCTCGTTGGTTTTCAAAACACATTACTTCTCTATTAAAACATTCCTGTTTGTGTTTCACTTCTCTGTACTGTGCTGAAGTGACAGTAAGAGAAACCAGCTCACTGCTGTTGCTTTAGAACGCACGTGGCACTAAATCAAAGCACTTATAGCAGCACGCTCAGACAGAAACGCTTCAGGGAGCTTAGAGTGTGTGTTTGCGTCTGTCCTGCTCCACGATACATGTTTTCATAATTCAGACATTTAGTGCAGTGAGCCAGCCTGTCTCGCGGCGTAACCATGGAGACTATGCGTTTACTAATGGGAGGTCGCTTCCACCCAGAAGCTAAAGTGTCTGCACCCAGCAGGGTGGAAAACAGCACACACTCAACCAGTTGTTAACACGTGAATTTGCGCATGTAGAGCCAATTATCACCACAATTAATGCTGTCCATCACAACAATGTGATGCTCAGACACAGGCGCGCATAGATGCTTTTCATTACAATCACACTGGTCATGTACATATAATCACATGCACACGCAAAGAGCAAGTACTAGTTTCTGAGCACAATATCTTAGCTCCAGCTCAAATATTTTCAAATAATTAGCACAGAATTTACCCCATTGCTCTTTGTGGTGTTGGTGCTTCTCTACCCACTGGACTGTTTGCACTTTGATGAATATGTAATGATATTTTTTATGCCTTTAAATGGCAACTTACCTTTGAATATCAAATCTATGAGAGAAGAAAACAAAAAGCTGTTTCTCTTTCATTTAAAAACGACACAAACTCTCAAGCTTGTGTTATTGCCCAATTGTATTTTTTACTTAAATGAATTAAGTAAAAATCAAATAATGAATGCTTCCCATGGCTGTATATATGCAAACATGCTATTGATCTGCATTATTTGTACAAGCATTTTCGTTTATATTTGTACAGGGAAATTGTACAGGTTACACAAAGTAAATCACTGCAACAATTAAACAAATCTGAATGACGCCTACATGAGTGGGAGTCCAGGGGAAATACGGGGAGGGGGACTTGGCTCCAGATGTAAGTAGAGGCCCAGGCTTGAAAAGTACAGGAAACAGATAACTGAGTGAAGGGATCATGACTCAGCCTGTGTGTGTGAGTACATGGGGTCTGTGCTCAGCCAGGTCCACGTATAGTCACGGTAAACTCAGTATGTGAATGTGACTCATGCCTGTGACTAAAGTGAGCCATAATGAGTCCAGCAGTGAGTCACATGGTTATCTGTACATGTTTATGGCCAAAAATGAGAATTTTGTGACAGAATTTTGTTTCCTTCTGTTTCACTTTCATTTTAAAAAACAAAGAGATGAGAAATACAAAATCCAAACAATGCATAATGTGTTTGTAATACATAATGCATAAGTGGAAATCCTGTGTATTATATATGCCAGGAGGAGATATGTAGTGGGACCTCTGTATGACAGGGGTAGCGTCTGCATGTATAATGGATAAGTAAGTGTAATAACTTTTGGGCTAAGAGGGAGAAATGGAGCACTGGGGCACTCAAAGCTCAAAGGGTGGATGGACCAGCACAGAACAAGACAATTCTGCCCTCTAGTGGTAATATATACATATATATATTAGGTGTGTATTTTAAAACTGCAGCAAGCAAACACCTGTGTATTATACAGGTTACCATATAACGGAGCATTAGACACGACCAGATTGTTGAGTTAACAAGACTTTATAATTTAATTAATTAAATTATATGGGAAAGAAATTATAATTTAATTAATTTATCACAAAAAACAGAAGTGACAACAATTCTGGTAATCATCCTTCAAAATGTACTTTAATTAATTAAATTATGTTAAAGTTATTTGAAAAAAAGAAGATAAAGATGAACAATTATAATTTAATTAATTTTAGTTATTTGATGGTAACATTTGTTGCTGAAAAGTTCTGATAACTTTTGTTTTAAGAAGCTTTTTTCCCCACTTGAAGTTTTACTCTCACCAACATCCAAAGGATTCCAATTCAGGACTATACAAATTAACCAATTATTTAAAAAAAATAATAAAGATTAGTTAATCTCCAGAACCAAAATCTCACTAAACAAATCTTAATCTACATTTGGACAAGAAGTTAGAGTCTATGTGTCAGCACTACCTTTACCCCCTTCCTAGAAACCCAGTGTTTAGTCCAGCTTTAGAGTTTAGAGGACATCTGATACAACCCTGAATCATTACTATTGTATTTCAGTCTTTCACAGTTCTATGTTAAACAGAAGGCACAAACAAAAAGGCTGTTTTTCCCTTTATGTTTGCCTTAGTATGAGTTTGTGAGCCTACTCTGCCACCACTGTCACCTCGGTTTCTCAATCTTTTTTCCTTTGGTCTGCCAACTATTGTTGCTTCTCTTTTAGCCTCCTAACACAAAACATAACATAAACCTGTACAACCACTAATCAGCCATGACCAGATCCACAGTAACGCAATAAAGGGATGTGAACTGTGTCGCAACTGATTTCCTGGTGACTGGGGGTGCATTTTTGCAGTTACTATGGAGATGTCAAATTGTGGCCAGGACAAGCTCCTTTTTAAAAAAAAGTTTAGTTGGACAAGCTCTGCAGGTTACACCCACACTGCCAGAATCACAGTTTATAAGATAATGTGTTTTTGTTCACGGTGCTTAGAGCTGGCCAGTGAAATGCGACGCTGTGTCTACAGCTGAGTTAAAACTGTTGTGTCATATCTCCTCATAGTGGGGCAAGAGCTGCAAGTTATCCAAAACTAACCAAGAAAGTCCAGAGAACACAACTTAGGTCATTCTTTAGCAAATCCTCTAAACTTAATTTCTTCTGTTGGTGAATTGTTGGGCGTCTTGTAATTCTGCACAACTGGTAATGGCGTCACCAGGTAACGATCGATAAAAATTTGAGCATAAACAGCAGCTGCCTGGATGGTCACTCCTATGGCCCGTCCATCTAATTCGCATGTCAGAGAAGAAGTACTCGAGTTCATGGAGGAACAACACACAATCTTGTCAGTAATTATATCAGTGCAAAAATCCGAAAGCACTCTCATTAACCTCGATTTGACTGGGATTATTTCACTCTAGTCTAATTGTTTGGCAGATAACAAACGAACATAGCGACCCTCCTCTTATAAACTGCTCAGTATTTGCTGCCACAGAAACATGGGGAACAGCCAGCTGTGGCCTCTAAGGGATTTTTTCTCACATCATAAATACTCTTTTTTTTTGTCCAGCTCAATTAGAAAAGAGAAACAAAGTTTCAAATGCATGGACCTCCCTGGGTTAAAGCTGCTACACGACACAACAAACATGCTGATGAACAGTTCTGAAGCTGATGTTTTGTTCTATGATGTGACCTCACCACAAAATTAAATCATTTGTTCCAAGAAATCCATGGCTACTTCAAAACAAAAACTATTCTGACCATGACAAGCTCTGGCTGCGCTCTCATTGGCTAGGCAGGTTTAGTGACCAGTTTTCCAAAGACATTTGCATTCTTGCTTTGCCAGCAGGTTATGGTGAGCCAGCGTCGTTAAGGGTCCTCCACATGGAAACCTGCTGGTGAAGCCAGTGGGCTTACAGCTGAATGACAGGATGATCTCTGTGAGGGGGCTCCATAATGCTGACATCATTTTCGGACTTTGCCTTAGGGCTGCTTTCTGACTATAGCAGAGCCAACTGCACGAGGGGGGCTACAGCTGACAATGTCATGGCAGACACTATGAAAGAGGGCTTGTGATTCATTACAGATGGGCTCATCAAGACTTTGTTGTCCTGACTGTCTGTGGCTCTAGGATTGTAACAACTGGCAGGTGGCAGGATTCACCTCGCAAAAAATGCTAAGACCATTAATGTGTCCTGTTTTCTTATTTCGTTTACCAAAAGGTCTCAGGGGTGAGACCTTTTGGTACTTATATAGCTTTCCATGTGCTTTCCAGAAAAAGAAAAAATAACTCACCCATTGCCCAGATCATCAATATCATCATCTTCTTCATCATCTTCGTTTGGGCTCTTCCCGCCGAGGTCGCTGTCGCTGAGGTAATCTCCCTTCAGGAGGGTCGGGTCGGAGTCGTCCAGTGATTCGATAAGTTGGATACGAGATGTGTGGCTGATCCTGAGGGGCACTTCTGAGTGGGCGTTACCCGTGGACGGAGCATCACCAGCTTGGAGACGGGGGCTAGCTTGACCCTGACGCCATGACAGCGGAGAGGAACGATTTGACAGACTGGAAACTGAGAAGGCAGCGGCTTCATCGCTGTCGTAGCACATAGTCCCCTCTGCACAGCTGTGGAAAGACAGAAAAAACTGTTTTTAGGTGATGAAAACAATTATTCACAGGTAAATTTTTAACAGACAGGAAATGAATATCTGTATTTCATTTCCTCTTCGATTTCAATCAATCTCTCCCCACCCTGTATCCTCCTCTCTCAGTGGAACATCACGATTTAAAAAGCATGCACGAGCTGAGATGTGTATGTTTGCATATATGCATACATGCAAGCTATATGTGACTTGCATGTGTTTTCACATTCCTTTGTGTTGCTCTATGCTCCACATACATATGTGCCTACTTTATGCTGGCATATATTTGTATAAATGTGTATAAAGTGCATAAATGTCAACAGAACTAAAATCACAACTGCATGCATTTCCTGTTCCAAGCCAGTGCAGCACATCGACGCTTAGCGTCTGCACTGACAGTGATGAGAATTAGCATATTAAAAGTTGCTAGCTCTCAAACTGTGTGACAGCACATGCATTTGCTTGCTACATTAAAATTAATCCTCTCTGCATGATACAGAACAAAGCAGAACCAGCCAATAATAAAGACAGTATTAAAACTGTTAATGTTAAACAGGCAGAAAGGAAGTGGAGCAGTGCCCATACAGATTTTCACAGGCTTTTTATTTGTTATGTTTATTCAGTATATCAAGTAAAATATGTGTAAAGAAAACAATTTGCTTGCTCACTAATCCGCTTGTTTTATTCATACAAATGTTCCCTCCTAACTACCCTTTATTCACCGGATATGTGACATCACGCTCACGCGTGAATCTTCCATTTTTGGGATAACAGGGAGTGATTCAAGGTTATTACAGTGAAATAAAAATATGAATGGCAAAGGAAATGTATTCCAGCAGGGAACCATCTGCTGATTTACTCTTCATGAAGGGAGACTCCCACTGAGGGACAGATATAGGACACATAGCAGGAGACTCATGGACAGGCGGACGGAAGGGAAGCTCTCAAGGACAAAGTGTGGGGATATGGCGAACTCAACTAGAACCCAGCCCAGGAAACAGAGGAAGCACCCGTGCAATTAATCAGAGCATCATTGCTTGTCTTCTTGTGTGTATAAATGTGAGTCGTGAGTGTGCATTGGAAGGGTTTGCTTTGAAGCCAGCTTTGAGCTAATCCTGCTTCTCTCCCATATCAACCAACTCAAAGAGAGCAAAGAGGAGGTGGAAAATTACACACTAACTTACTCACAATACCGATCTTGATCTTAGAGCCTTCATGCAACCAGCACACCCCAAAACACAGCCGACAAAGTCACTAATAAGCCGCCCATCCTAACTGTTACTATTTTTTACTCTGACCTGCTTTTTTTCTTTTCCTTTGTTTTGGGTTTTGGAAACTGGTTTGTCTGCATGCAGTTTGTTCCAAAGTAATACTTTTCTGCAATGCAGTACCAACCAACACATTACTTTATTAAATATGGCAATCAGATCACAGACACTAATCAAAAATGATGTTGTTACTTGCATTAATGAGTTCTTCACCTGCACAATGAGCCTTTTTCCGGCATCTGTGCTACTATCAGTTATTTTCAGTTCATGTGAAGAGAGGAGAAACAACCCTAACACTGCTGACCTGTGGCTGAGCTGCACCCCTCTCAGGCTGGTCATGGTTTCCTCCAGGTTCTGTCGAAGGTCCAGAACATTCTGCACCGTCCTTTTCCTCTGGGACTCTGGGTCTGCAGGGGGTACACACATGAGTGATATTAACCAAAAAAAATTGTCATGCTGGAAGCTTAAAAATGTCCTGTGCCTTGGAACAGGGGCTCAACAAATACAGATGCACAATAAAATATTACTTGAAACCCAATCAGTGAAGTTTTTCTATATTAGAAATGCTTGCGGTTGACCATATAGGTTAATAATCATTCAATGTTCAATTCATCCACCCTGTGGCCAATATCTAGGATTGTATGTAATAATGAAAACAAAGCCAGAAAAAAATCTACAACCATGGACTTAAATGGTGAAACTAGAAGGACTCCCAGATAAGAGAATGCAGTGGTAATCAAGGCAGTGTAAGCAGGTTTATTTTTTTCCCCAGATGGTAGAGGAGCAAAATAAATTAAATATGATGCAGACAGACGAAACAACAGGAGGAGGTCTTTAAACCCACACAGATCTAACACAATGCCCTGGTGTTTGCTTATTTCATAGTGCCTCCTTGCCCTCTACTTGTTCACTGCCAGAATAAATCAAAAGCCTTTTACACTTCAACCTATCAAGGGACATACTGACATTTGTCTCACCCCTTCCTAATATGCTATAATCTACTCAGATTAGGCCACGTGGCTTCATGCTGAGTGGTGTAGCCACACTGCTGTTTTATACGTGTGTATGTGCTGTATGTGTTTATGTGTGTGTGTGAGATTGCAAATAAAACTGGCTGAAAATTCTTAATATATCAATGCAGATATCCAGTATTTATGCTTAGGAATTTACTACTTATAAATTGAACCTAATTTTACTCAAAATGTGTCAAACTGCTTCCACTTTTACTCCATCTCATGTAGACAGAAACAAAGACGCCTCACTGGCTTTGACCCCTGCTCCCTCCAACTCCCTGACATGTTTTTGTGTCCGATGAGGAGATGGTAATAAAAGTGTTATGGCGGCAAGATATGGGGCACTCAGTTCACCCCCGAGGTTCAGTTCAATAGACCATTAGATCTGACCAGCTGGCTCCTAAACACGCACAGCAAATGAGGGATAACATCAGATCAGTACATCCATGACTGTCACAGTTGTTCTGGCCAACCAAATGTGTGATATCTACGCTTCACATGTTCATGTTTATATATGCAGTATATATACATTTTGTTGCAATATATTTAAAGCTGCTTATATTACTGTAGTAGTAGCTTCTTTTCCAGCTGGACTGTTGCATGAAAATTTACAGCAAACGGGGCCTAGCTGTTGAAAATAGCCATACATGTATACACAGACAGACAGCAGGCACTCCTAGGAATCAGTCCAGCTGGTTAGTGAGGAGGTGACGGGGTGGAGAGGTCATGCTAATGAGTGAGGGGGGCTAATTATTAACTGCCACTCTCAACAACAGCTGCAGAATGAACACATGCATTTGTACATTGCGTCTTGTCACGTGCAAACACACTGAGACACAGTGAGAAAAACTTAAAAGTCAGAGCAGATTTATGAAGCTGGATTGATTTTTCTTTTTCCTATAAAGGATGGTCGCATAGACAATTGATTGGAAGGGCCCTGGGGACAGGCAGCTCAATGTGGAGTTGATGAAGTCATTGAGATGCAAACCTTTGCAGCTCACATTCATATACACACACCGACACACTGAGAATGTTTAATCACAAAAAGAATAATCACAAAAATAGAAGGGCTTTGTTATGTGGGAGGCACTCGTGTGAAAGGTGTGAGGAAATCCGAGCCGTAAGAAGATACTTTTCATCCTTTAAAATTTTTGTTTTAGGTAATTCGGTCAGACAAAAGGTTTAGCAGGAACAAAGAACCCTTAATACATGCAAACAAAAAAGTCTGAAAGGCTCACGTGTGCGCGCACACACACAGACACAGACACACAACTGCAGGCTTTAATTGGGCAATTTTAATTACCCTAAACGTGAGCTTTGTTTAACATTGGCGTCAAATTGATTGGATACGGTCTGTGTTATCGTGTGTATGCGTGAGTGTGTGTGCGTGACTTCCTGTCCTGCCTCTGCCCTGGCCTCGGTGGTCCCAGCTGGCATGTGGGGGGAAGTAGAGGCAGTAGCGTTGAGGGAATTAGGGATGCAAATATCCCTGTCAGGGCTGGCTGCTCCCCAGGGGTGCAGATGAGTTACACTGATTTGGTTTAAACTGAGTGTGTGCGGATCCACCTGCCTCTTCTCGACACACTCGTGAACACGCTCCTGCTCTGAAGAGCCAGCCGAGGCACCTTTCATAATGGCCCACTCAGACGCTTGAAATGAGAGTCAGCAAGTTTGAGCGAGACTGTTATTGTAAGTGCACACACAGGGCAATATCTCCATCTTAATGTGACTCTGCTTTCAGTCAGAGCTCACAAAACAAACTGACAGAAAGACAGACTTCAAAGCAGCTTTCGTATGAAGGAGGAAAGTGAGCAGGCGTTTTATTTTTGGAAGCCATACTCTGCCTACTGCACCACAACAAGAGGACAGATGGTAAGGCAACACAAACGTACAACGATACGCAAAAAACCCCCACTACCCCCCCTTTTTTTTTGTTTTTTTTGTCCCGTTGAGTGTGGTCAGGTCACAAGCTTGTTAAAATTAATTTCTGCCCTTTGATTTGTCAGATTTGTTCAGGAGCCACGTTCCTGACCCTTAAAAGCAGCAAAGCCAGATGTTTACACAGTCCTCAGGGCTTCAAGTGGTTTGGATGGAGACTGCTTTCAGCTGCACACAAATATTCAGTGGGTCTGTAGAGCAGTGTACGTAGGACTGACTCAAAATGAATCGCAGTGCCTGTCTTTAGTTCTAATGATAGAGACTGACATTCAGCGCAACAGTGACTCATTTATGGGTTTTCTTTAATAGATTTATAACCGCAGTGGAGGATGAGGAATGAGCTGGTGGGTGAATCCATCTCAACTTTTTGTCTTTTTGATTATATTTTATGAAAATCACAAAGATGAAAAAAAAATGTTGCGAGCTTGAAAAGAAGAGCAGGAGGTAGGAGCGCCGCAGGATGTGATCATGTGATGTGTAGCAGATGCAGTGAGTGAGAAAAGTGAGAAAAAAAACTGCTGTCCACTTGGTTTTCTCTCTTGAGTGACTTGACTCCCCTCTCCATTAGAAACAAACAAACTCCCCAAAGATACACTAATGGCTCAGTCCTTGCAGGAGTGCTCTGCTATTTTCTGTGTATGCACACGTGTATGTGTGTGAGTATGTTTGTGTGGCAACATCCCATCCTTCTTTGAAAGTGTGCTTCTGTATAGTGGCTGTAAAATGAGGGTTCATGTATCTGCAGGCACAAGAGTGTGAGGGTGAGTGTGTCTTCACCAGTGAAGGGATTCACTTTTGTGGAATATGAATGAAGGTTTGAGTAATGACTACCATTTCTATTCTTTCCTCCTTCCCTCCAGAGTTCATCTGTCTCTGTCCTGTGCACATGTGTGCACATATGTTATAGCCACTATAACCTTCCTCAGGCCACATAACGCTTGTCCCGTGATATATTGGTCCGGTTGAGCGTCACTGGTTTTACACTATAAAATATCTGTACTTACAGGGATGTGTGTACTTCCAGTGGTGGCTTTATGTCTATTTGTGTGCTGCAAAGACAATCATTATAGCATTCCTGACAAGTGACATGCAGAAATCCGACAAACAGGATGCAAATAAAACCTGTGAAGTTTTTTTTTCTCTCTCTTTTTTTTTAGATTTAGGCCATGCTTGCAAAACATGTGAAACAGGTGTGTAAGAGCTTTTCAATCTAATGAGACGGTCATTTATTTTGTATTTTGTTTCCCCTTCTGTTTATTTTTTTGTGAGCTCCGACTCCATTCAGCCTAACGTTACAGCCCTCGGCTGACCCTAGACGGTTTGCAAAACAGGAAGCATTACAACATTCAGCCATTCCTGCACATCTGGACAGGACGGACAAACACATGCTAAATCACCCAAATGTGCTTTCATGCATTCACACACACACACACACACACACACACACACACACACACACACACACACACACACACACACACACACACACACACACACACACACACACACACAACACAGGCATTTATCTGCTTCACCGGGATGTTGCAACAGGATATTAGAGTCTTTGAAGATCAAGTCTGATATGTGACATGAATGGTTAATGAGCTTGTCAAATCTCAATGTGGTATCTGTGCGCACAAAATTTGAGCAGCTTTCTGACTCAAATGTTGTAACTGATGCACCACAGTAGAACAAGTGTGTCAGTACACATTTGTGTAAGGAACGGAGAAAATCCTGAGAGTCAGTCAGCAGTAGTTCAATAAGCTGACTGAGAAATCCACTTAAAAAAAGTCAGAAATCCATAAGCAGGTGAAGCTTCCATAAGAAGGGCGGAGAGGATGATTAAAACACACGCCTGCAACGGCAGAAAAGTTTGGACATGATGGCTGAAAATCCACGGATTCTATGTTAAACCCTCCAAACTTCTGTCTTCTATCCTGTCCACCAAAACCTGGCTCTCTTAATGTTGAGCCAAACACACAAACACACTTGGCATATTTTCTTAACCACTGCACTATCTGCTTAAAAAGTCACCACCCTATCCGCTTAGAGAGGAAGATGAGGAAGCTCTAAGCAACTTCAGAGAAGTTTTCAATCTCAGAAAAGAAGGCCGAGACCTTGCCAAGGTGGCACAGAGAGAACATCTCACCTCTGATTAAAGTTTAAAACACAAAGAGCGAGGGACAGCGTGTGTATTCCTCTGTGCTGAGCTGCACTGGATGGGAGTAAACATGTCTGACTTGCTCTGAGTGTGTGAGGTGCTTTAAAAGTGAAGTAGAAACACACACCTCACATATAAACACACACAGTATTCAGATGAGGCTAAAAAACAATTAGCACCTGGAGAAGTACAATCATCTAGGTCGATGCGTGCATTTGTGTGTGAAGCATAAAAGAAGCCAAATCTAGAACTTATCTTAGCAGGATCTCTTGAGCTTTTGCTTTTATGTCGCACACATTCAAGCAAGCACCCAACAACATATTTATGCACATGCTAAATAATCTAGGCAGTGTGCCAGGGCGGGCTATAATGCATGGCAGTGTTTGGGTGGATTTCTGTTTGACAGAGTTGTTTCCTGTTAAACTTTATTTTTACAGTGTGCTTAAAGCCAGCTGCAGCACATGTGACACAGACACAGACTGTGTGCAGTCCCCCGCACAGTTAATGAGGCGATTGCTGAAACAGTAGAACAGATGACATGTAAGTATCTCCAATAAAATGTTCCAAAAAGCAACACATGAAGTGCACACATGCACACAAATCAAATGATGTCTTGAAGCAAACGAAAGCCAAATGAACCCCAGAGATGGAGGACGGCGACCTCAGTTTGTATAACACTGCAAAATATCCAACAACTGACAAACTTTGTATTCCTCAGCTCTAACTGCATGTATTTACAGGACATTTGGGGTTTCAAGCTTTTTTCCTTCGCTCTCCCACCCAGTTTTTCTTTTGTATTCCCAGCTCTGTTTGTGCCGAGACCGTACAAAATTCAATTTCCAGTTCAAGCCTGTTAATGTCCAAGCTCCCAGAGGAATCAGAGATCTATACATCTAGACTAGATTTTTTAAATTTTACCATAGCTAGGTGATAGAAGTGCTAAAGTGTTTAAAAAGTAACCAACTAATGATTTATGGTTAGTTTGACATGAACTTTGACATATTCAGTTAAACAAATATAGTGGAGGTGTTGTCCTTGTTAGTTTTGCTTTAACCTAGATTACTCACTGGTGCAAGCTAAATGCAATACTGTCGCAACACTCTGCGTGTCTGCGTGTGTGTGTGTGTGTGTGCAACTGACACTACTTCCTTAAAGCAGCTAGAACATGCCAGGAGCTGTGACAGGAACAATGGGCACTTTTATCTGAGACTTTTCACAGGAGGAAAACATAAACAGAATAAAAATAGATGAGTACTAAGTATTCCTCATCACAAGGCAAACTGCATTAACTCTTCCTCTGTCTTTATCTTCTGCTCTCTGTCTTTCCCTCACACACAAACACAAATGAAAGAATTCAATATTTTATAACACCTTATAAGATCACTTAAAAAACTAAGACATTTAGATGTTTTTGCCAGTGTTCGGACAGAAACTCATATTAGGTAAATTAAGGGTTAGCATGAGTGCTCCGATTTGATCAATAAGCACTTAAATCTTTAAAACACCAATACAAATCAAACAAACTACAACCCTGCCACTGTCAGCATGGTATATTACAAATGATATAATGGCATCACTACAATAACTTACTTGTTTTTAAGTGATAGGCAGTGTGTCTGTGTGTTGTTGTGCAACAGCAAATGAGACAAAAACAAAGTGAGTACTAATATGATTTAGAGGAGGATGGCAGGAAGCAGACAGCACTAATGCAATGGCTCCTGCATTAAGTCTTTAGACACTGACCACAGAGCACTGTAAACACACGCACACACCAAATGAGAATAAATGCATAATCATATAAGAACCTATATGCAGAAACATCCCTTTCCTCTGTGAATACTCCCTGTCACATTAAAAAGATGTCCTCTGTCCTCCTGCTGAAGCACTGGTACCAGAAATATCCTCTCTGCTGTCTGACTTGTGACAGAACACTGCTGCCCGTCAACTCGCATCAGAGTTGAAAAAGAGGAGGAGAAAGCGAGAGATTTGGAGAGATGCTTTATTCCTCACTTTCCTTGGGCATTTGTGTTTGTTTGGCTCGCTGCCACCTCCTCAATGGAGGACTACTGCCCTAAATCCTTCAGTCAGCAAAGCCCGGGGTGTAACCAGCCGATCCGACCGCACCCGCATGACATTAAAGACTCAGCATTGCCATCACAATGGAGGAACTGATTATGAAAAATACCCTGCGGACGCCAAACGGATGAATATGGCAGAGTATAGACAGGAGAGCGTATCAGAGAATATGCATGTGTGAGCATGTGTGAGCTTTGCTCTGACATTTTTTCCTGCAGCGCTTTTAAGTTCTCTTGAAGGCTTGTGTGCTTGTTTGTGTTTGTGTGTCTTCCATTTCAGGCTTTGTCGACTTCTCTGTAGGGTTTATTGTTCCTCAGACAGCTGATGAGCACACAAAGAGGAACCATCAACCACACAAACTTGCCCACACACACATACACAAGAGAATGCCAAACTAAAATTACAATCGCACTAGTAGTTAAGGCCGCATTAATGAGCATCCATGTGTCACCGAGTCACGTTAAGTTCCCTTCTGCTGAGTCTTCGTGCTCGGCCAAAATCAAGACCACACAGCATCTTCAATCTTCTAACCTACATTTATATTCCCTATCCGATCTGAAAAGTAAAACTCCCCCAAATGCCCAAATCTCTAACCAAACAGATGCCCTGAGGGCTTTAATCTTTAATTCATTTTAGTCTTTATAGCTGGTCTTTTCTAGGGTGATAGATCTGCGATTAGTGGAACGGGGTTGAATCTTCTCATTATCTTTATGCGAGGTTTAATCCGGATGCTTGGTTCTTGTCTTAGGCTGGATTCTCTGTGGCTGTGCCTACCCCATGCTGGGAAAGGCCACTGCTTTAGGGGGCTTACCCTCTCACACACACCTCATTATGGGTACTGGATGGGACCGGGAGGTGTCATTAGTGGCAGACATCTGAGGTTCAGTGCGTTGGATTACTCTAGCGACCTATGCTGCTTAGTGCCGCTCAGATCGATATATTTCACTGGCAAAATTTTGAAAGTAATGTTTATAATTCTCAACTTGCATGTCAAACTTTTAATGCTATTAACAAGATATCATATAATACAAGCTGCATTTGGGGGGAATTAACTCTACAAGTCCAGAGCTGCTGTCCGTGGACACGCAAGTCAAGTAATTCTCTAAATCCAATTAGTGTAAAGCTCTTCATCACTCAGTGGTTAAACATGTATGTCCGATTACAGAAAAACAGATAATGCAAACAGTAATCCTAAATCACCTCACAAGATAAACAGAAAAGCCAAACCTTGAAATATCCGGGATTGTTTTTTTCCTCTTTCTTTTGGTGTGTGGGAGGGGGTTCATCCCTTTCAAGCACACAGCTGATGGTCTTGGGTTACACATCCTCATTATAGTTCAATGGCATTCTTCATTATCTTTGTCCATTACTGTAGGCTAATCTCAAAAGGACAGTGTCTCAGTGCATGTGGCTTGATGTCATGTAAAATGACATGCACAAGACACAAGCACATATTTTACTCCCAGTAGCTCAAAGCTAGCACATAGCTTCCATAACGACTAGGCCTTGACCAAATTAAGGTTCATTTATCAATTCGTAATATAGTACACTACAGGGATCCATCAGGCTCGTGTCTTCAGGAAGTAGAAAAGCAGAAGGTGAGACTGTATATAGGAAGAAGAGTGGATATCTGGGAATGATCCATTGAACATCCATAATCTATCTTCCTATGACAGAGCACACGGAGCAGAAACCAATTAGCCAAGCGTCCCATCGGAAATGGAGAAGTAGATACGATAAAGGATGAGCCCACAGCTGCAAGCTACAGGGCAAGTTACAATTAACCTCTCCCTAACACACATACAAACACAACACACACACACACACACAAAGACATTTCCATGAGCATGCACACACAGCTACCCTACATACTTGCCCATTTCAGTGATAAACCTCTGGCAGGTAAGAAGAGACTGTAATGACCCAAAGCTACACTGCATTCAGTCATTTAAATCTCAGATAGAAATATAGGTCATCGCCTATTACTATTATTTTTCTTCAGGGTGTCTCTTTCTTTCATTTGTCTCACTCCATGAATCAAATTATACCCTTTCCATTTTTTTGTCCCTAATCTCTATCATTACCAGGTTTTCCTGTCATCTTCCTTTTCTCTTTTTATCTCCCTCCGACCTACCTGGCTGCCTCAGTGTAGGTGTGGCCAGCAACATCACAACAAGGAACAAGGTCACACACAGATGATACAAACAACACACACACACACACCATGTACAGTACATACACACACAGGGCTGCTGGGGCAAGGTCATCCATGCTGCGATTTGGGGCCATGCTGCAGGATGCAGGCTTGTGTAGAGTAAAAGAGAGTGGAGCAAAGATAAAGGTTTGATGATGAGCAGAAAATGACTTCCTTGCATCGAGAGAGATATTACGACCTACTGCACTCCTCTTTTCTCATCTCGCTTGTTCTCTGATGCTATCTGGTACTCCTAGAGGGATGGAAAGAGAATGAGCAATAGAGAAATACTCTCGTGTTTGTGTGTGTGTGTGTGTGTGTGTGTGTGTGTGTGTGTGTGTATGAATGAATAATGGATGATAGGTGCAGATTCAAACTCTGTTTTGACCTATTAATCACAAACTCAGTCATCATTGTCACGGCACACCCACAGCAGCAAAAACTTGGAATATACAATGTGTCCCAGCGCAACTGCTCCCGACGGGCAATCCAAGCACACGTGTGACCGTGCGGATGCTTGAACGCTACCTGCCCATGCTGCCACCCACTCACTTTCCCCTCTCTCCTCATGCACGTTGCCCCCGGTAACAGGGGGATGGGGTGGGGGTGGATAGTGACCATCTGTCAGTGGCCCGGAGATCAATGAAACTAGAGGGGGTGAGGGGGTTGAGGGAGCGAAGGAGTGGTGCGAGGCTAAATAGGTGGCCCACTGTGACCGGAGCCTGGCTCAATATGCGGCCGTTTTATTTACAGACTGAAAAACAACACTCCCCACCAGTCCCACTCACACGGCCTTTATTAACGACTGACCGATTTTGGCAGGCCGGCAGAAAGATGCAGTTTACATACAGCGATGCAGTAGGCGATACATACGCTTGCTGGTGTTAAAATGTGCTGCTAATTTTAGAACAAGTTCCCATGCTAACAAGGTTGTTGCAAAAGAGATGTAAACACACAGAGATCATGGTATAATGATACATTAATGTAAATCTAGCACACTGTGGCAGTGGGTCAAATGAGAGGAGGAGGAAACACTGCAGCGTATGTTGACTAATGAATCAAAAACACAACAATGTCAGCCCTATGGAAATGCTTACTTCAGCTTATTTGTAGGAGCACACACTGCTTGTACACGCACACACACACACACACACACACACACACACACACACATACAGACACAAATGCATACGACAGAAATTGATTTGGCACATTCGAACCAAGCATGTGTAACTGTTTACAGTATTGTCAACAGGGGGAAATTCACCACCTTCAGACCAAGAGCTGTCACTATTATATAGTGAAAAGCACTAAAATAAAACACCACACACACACACACACACACACACACACACACACACACACACACATATATACACATACACAGTATAGTGTGCTGCAATAGAGACTGAACTCATTTAAAATTCACTGTTGATGCTGGTGCTAGAGCCAGAGCTGGAGGAAAAGGTTTGGGTGTGGAAAGGAGAGAAGAGCAGAGATATTTAGTGTGTAGAGTCACAATGCTTGACTGTTTGTTTCTGTATTTCAGTTTCCACTAAAACAGTAATTAACCTCACATCTTTGCAGCCAATTGTAAGTGAGGACAAATAACCGAAAGCAACCGAAAAACTGGGATAGAAATCACAGACTCACCCAGCATTTGGCTGAAAAGCAGTTGTTCCAGGTCTCCCAAGACTGTAACCACTAACTCTGGATCCACCTTTAGAAAGCTCTTATCGTCCTCACCCTCTATCCCCTTCCTCTCTTTCTTTTCCTCCGCTGACAGAGCTGCAGGTTTTGATTTCTCCCCTAGTTTCTTGCCATTAGTCCCAGCTCCATTGGAGTTTGCTTTGGTTGGGTGATCAGCTGGGTCTGTATCTGCATTCTGGACTGTCTCAGAGGCCTTGCTAATTGGCTTGACCTCCGCATAAGGTCCCCGTGGTTTGCCAGGTGCAGGGATTCGACTTGGCTTGCCTATATTAGAAGTCACAGAAGGGGAGCAGAAAGACTTTGGCTTCCCCTGAAAGAGAGACTGTTCTGACTTTGAAAGTGTCCGGGACAGTGGCGGTCTCCCACCACCAGCTTGACCTGCCTTACTCTGCCCCGCTTTGTTGGTCCCAGTGCCAGGACGGCTTGTGTCATCATTCCACCTGGTAGACTGGTACAGGTGCAGCTTCTTCTCAGCATCGGTGAGCACAGACAAGTTGCTGAGTGAACGCTGTTTGCGAAGCCCGGATTGACTAGGGATTGGAATGGGGATAGATCCGGAGGTGGGCCGGTAGACCTTGAGCTCTGACCCAGAGGGACGCGGAGGCCCCTGGGGCAGAGCAGAGGGCTTGGCGGGTGGTTTCCTTGATGCCATGGCCTGGGATGAAGTATCCTGGCAGGGGACAGCAGCAGACCTGAGGTCCAGCTCTCTGGGCTTAGCCGTCATGCTAATGTTAGCCACATTAGCCTCCAGCATCCCTCCTGCAGAGACCCAAGCAACAGCATCAATGATACACTCTGACACAGACACAAGCGAAAAACACTGAAAGACATGGAGGAAGAAAGGGGAAGCCAAAAAAAAAAGAAAAGACAAAGACTGTCTGGTCTGCACTCAGTCTTCACTCCAGGGTCAAGACAGCCAGACTCCCCGTAGTGAGAGACTGTGGCTTCACCCCTCTATTGCAAATGATGAGTGGGTTAGTAGAGTGACAGCCTTACTCACTGCTGGTAATCCATGGATCTGCAGATCTGCGTCCAGCGCCTAAATCCACTCCCTCACAGCATGTCTGCAGCTCCCGGAGCCGCACAAATGACAATAGTGCTGCCAGAATAAAGCACAGCACTGACCAGTGTCTCTCTCCGTGTCCCCCTCTGCTTCTCTCTCCCTTGCTCTGCGCTCCCTCCTGTTCGCCAGGCACGCAGCAGCCGACTGACAAGAGAAACGGTCACAGCAGCAGCAGCGACGTCCCCCCACCTCCTTTTTTCTCTCCTCCCTCTAACTCGCCTTCACTCTCTGCCTTGCTCACTCTACCCCGCTGCCTCATTCACCCTCCCTCTCCTTCTTCCTCCCCTTTCCATCCTTCTTTCCTTCTTGTTGTCTCTCTCTCTCTCCTCCCACTCGCTGATTCACTGCCTCTCTCTCTCTCAAGCACACGCCGCATACGCTGTGTTATGCTGCACACCAGTGAGTGCAAACATAAGGGCTTGACAACAAATTACCAGCATTTCCCATAAACTCAGCTTTTTGCTGTTCCTGTTGTGCAATAAAAGATTTCTTTTCATGAGGGAGGGATCCCCCAGAAATGAACGCTTACTTTTACTGTCCCCATCCATTTATATTAAGGCCCAGGTATATTTGACTCAATGTTTTTGAGGTTATTAAATAATTTTGAATCAAAATATGCCCCACCACCCCATAGACACACATAGATACACACACACACAGACACACACACACACAGACACACACACACACACACACACACAGTTCCAACCCCTCAGCAATTATTCATAATCACATTAACTGCTCTATTCATCCATTCATATTTAGATTTCCTTACGTGCCCTGATCACCAGAGGCCCACCCATGATTAAGCTGATTTAAATTATCTGGGAAAAAAAAGCCATGACTGCAGGATCAGCCAAGGAGAAGAGGATATGCATTTGTCAGTGCTTAATACACAACAACACAGGCCACTAAACACGCTTCAATTAGTAGCTAAAAGACCCCAAATGGTCATCATATAGTTAAACGCCCCCTCCCCACCTGCCACATATTACCACACCACTCCATCGCTCTTTCCTCATTTCCCTTTATTCCTTTCCTTCTTTCCAGCATCACCCCCTCCCTGCCTTCTAGTTAAATCAGATGCACACGCAATTAAGTTTTCAGGGTACAGATTCATCACATTCTAAATCCATCCGACGATACCTCGGTGGTTTAAAGCGAGCGCACATGGGCCTGCGTGGCTAAAGTGAATGGATGTTGACGTCTTTGTTTTTGTCCGTCTTCCCGTGCGTGTGTATGAGTGTGTGCGTGGGCTTTTCTCTACGAGCGTGTCACATTGATGAGACAGGCCCAGAGAAGCCGAAGCTCCGGTCCTGGGCCTTGGGTTG
This sequence comes from Oreochromis aureus, assembly GCF_013358895.1. Lineage (NCBI taxonomy): Eukaryota > Metazoa > Chordata > Actinopteri > Cichliformes > Cichlidae > Oreochromis > Oreochromis aureus. The sequence goes on along the minus strand of NC_052961.1, from coordinate 18,752,247 downwards.
CTCTTGCACGTTTAGCTATGTCACTTGATCGCGGTAGACATGGCATTTCAATCAAAGAAGGAAGGAGAAGAGCTTCTTCTTCCTCATCCACCTTATCATTTTATTGTTTAGCAGTCATCATCGCCATGCCTGTCACTGTTCACTTCAAACACCTGCAGAATCTATTCTCGTGATTTCTCGTAACACACAGGACTTGCTGGAGAGCTGATAATACAGGAACATGAACGGAGCCTGAGAAAAAGCACGGTGATGTAATTTGTTTTAATTCCCCATTACAGGTAATAATGACAGCAGGTTATAAAATGAACTTCAAGTCCATCATAACCCATTAACAATCAATATAGCTGTTTGCGCCATCATTTATTTTTGCGTTGTAATGCATCCTGTCTGAAAACTGGTTTTCAGAGTGGAGTGTTTAGGGTCCGGGCGTATTACCATTACTGTATGTCGATTTTCTGTAATATGCAGGCAGCAGTGCCTGCAGCTATGACGTTATCAGGCCTCAAACTGTTGGGAGCAGTATTCAAACAAGCAGGCCGTTTTCTGTTACATTTGCATAAATCAGTTGACACTAAACCCGAATGGAAACAAGCAACGTCCTGTTTGCACACTTTCCAAACTCAGTATTAGAGAGGTGCTTTAAATAACGGCTCGTTTTTCATCAGCAACCAAACTGGCGCCAGCCGAACCTAAAAGTGACGATGACAGGCTCTTAGTGTGCGTGCTCGCCCTTAGCCTAAAAACTATTTGGCCTCGAATGTGTGTGTGTGTGTGTGTAATACAGTAGCTGAGTACATACAAAAACACAGACACTCTATGGATGTTTTATTGTGAAAAAGCTATAGCCATCAATTAGAGGCAGCAAACTTTAATAAAGGGCCAATGTTGAGGTGGTTATGCCACACTGAAGCCAGAGGTACCTGGAGACAGTTATGGGGGCTCTGGGGGCAGGTAGCAGGCCAGCAGTGCGAATGAGGAATGTAATTTAAGGCTAATAGGTGCTGTACGTCAGCTCTTATACCTCCCTGATGAGGGATTAAGGTTAGTGAGTGACCACATACAAGGCAGGTCTGTGGTGTACAGATGCGTGTGGTGCAGAGATACGCGTCATTGCTCTTGAAAGCATATATATGCACAGGTAAAGTGTTGGCAGCACACAGCCACTTGTTTGTTCCAGAGCTGGTCTCTCTGGCTCCACAGTCTAATCACCTTAATATATGGCTGATGTAAACATGCTGTATATTCTCTCCCTCTATATCTACATAGCCTCTCTCTATCGTTACACACACACACACACACACGCAGACACACACACACACACACACACACACAGAGCACGCTGTCTGTGCACCCTGACTAACTGACCTGAGCAATCTGGCCTGACATCAGAGACACTGGCAGTTTCAGAGTGTGATGAGTGCCAGTGTTCAGCAGTAGGCTACACATTCAGCACGGAGCAGACTCGTAGTATGATACATAAGTGTGTGTGTGTGTGTGTGTGTGTGTGTGTGTGTGTGTGTGTGTGTGTGTGTGTGTGTGTGTGTGTGGACGCAGGCAGACGGGGGCTGACCACAGTGTCTGAACCCTTGGGAAACTTCTTATGACAACAGGCAAACAGTTTAATTCCAATATAAAGAGACTTTTAAGCAAAGTTAAGTAAAGGCAAGATAGAGAGGTACGAATAACGTGTGAAGAGTGAAAGGATGGTTTGAAAGCAGGGTGAAACAGAAGCAGAGAGAGAGGCAGATAGACGCACAGACAGAAGGAAACTGGCTCAGTGCTTTGCATGAATGTATTTGCCCTAGCATCTCTAAACAGTTTGGAAACAGATCCGCCACTATACTCTGATGGAGGAGTCATGTGAAGCAGCCAGTAGGACACGCTTACTCAGAGACACTGTGTACCACATTATATTCATGTTTACAAACTTGCACAAAAATTCCACCTTTAAAGGAAAAATACTGCGAGCAAAGAGGAAAGATCTGCAGATCTGGGTGCAACTGCATGTAACACGGGCCCCTAAACTTTTAGAGGAACAGTTCCCATTCAGGCTAAGCAGATGGCATGTGTTCTCACTTCTCACCCACTCCCTGTTGTCACGCACTCCCTCTTGGTTCCTCTTGTTTTGAGTTTGTTTTCAAGAGTAAAAATAAAAGTTGCTATGAAGATGAGGCATGCGACAACGGAGTGGGGAAGCGAGAAGAAAATGACGAATGAGTGTGATTGAGAATAGAAGATGCAGAAAAACGGAGCAAGTCAAAACAAGGGGAGGCCCGATAGCATCAAAGAAGCCTAGTAGATGATATTAGTGGGGGAAAAGTAAAAAAAGAATGTCAAGTTATAGCCCAGAAAGCAAGTCAATGAAGAAAGTGAGAAGAGGAGGAGGAGGACGGGTGAGGAAGGATCTCTGTGTGTTTGCCAGAGAAGCAAAGGAAGTCTGTAAGACAGAGAGGGGATATCCTGCTTCGCTGCCTCGCCACTCCTGCTACATTTGCTTATGTCCGCTAACACACCAACGCGTGGGGTCCACAGGACACAAAGAAGAATACCAGACCATGACACACTTCTCCACAAGGGACAGCTCATACTCACACACATGCTGGTACAGCGCAAACACAATGACATGGCTATTAATGTCCTGTTTATACACAAAACACTGAAACGGCAATCTGACTGATACATACAGTGTGTGGCTTCCTAGCGGAATTGTGTGAATGAGGGAGCGAGTTTTTCACAATGACACCTCTTTAGTGGTCTTATCGAGCGCTGATGATGCACAGCATGAGTCACTGGCCTGAGCATTTGGGAAATTCAGCTATCAGTGACAATAATGTGAGTGCATCAGTCAGCTAATCCAGCAAAAACACCATTCTCTCCCAGAGTGAATGCCAGATGTTGGTCATATCTCCCACTAAACCAACTACAAATGGAGGGAATATTTGCAGAGTGTGAAAAGGGAGAATTTGTGTGTTTTAAAAGGTATAACTCTTTGTAGACGCTCCCTCATAGATGCCCCAATGTTGACATTATCAGCACATTTCCCAGGAGTATCCCATAATGCTCTGCTCCTGAGTGTGGTTGCCTAGCTACAGCGTGGTGTGCAATACAGCAATAGTGGATCATCATGTGTATGAATGCAGTTGAAGGAAGACGAACAGTAGTATCTGCCAAAAATAAATAAATAACATTAATTTGAAACATCCTAAAGCCACAGTATGTGTTTTTATGCTGGTATGTATGTGTCTTCTTCATTCCCCATGGGTTATTAATTAGATGTACTTGTACTTGTGACTTCATTCCTGTGTCCGTGGGCGTGTGCTCCAACATAGAGAGGTTACACGCATGAATGACTTAACTTGACTCCCTGGGCTACGAGTCACCCCACAGGTCAAGAAGCATCTTGTGTATGCACTCATTCACCCGTTCCTCAATTCACTCTTCTCCCTCCATTCTCTCCTCCTTCATCTCCTGCTCTGTAATGCAGCTGTGCATTATTGTGTTCCCTCTTCATTGTGAGGAAATGACCCTGGGAGGAGAGAAATGGAGCAAAAACGGGAGAAGACAACAGGAGGTGGCTATTCTGACATAAACTGAAAACTGGGTTGTTTTTCTGGATTTTAAAAATATTGGAAATATTACTTGACTGAATGCGACCAGTTATTTTGTTGCTATTGGCAACGATAACTCAAAACACATGCCTTTGACCTGCAGTGGCCCTCAGGGATCAGCCCGTGGCTTCTTATCTGCTGACCTCAACATGCTTCCACTTGGCCATATCTTATAAAAACCCTAACTCCATATAACCTGTTGCCACTGATTCTCAGTCAAGCTCTTGGGCACATTTCATTGAGACCATTTCTGATGAGGTTTTAGTAAACAGTAGACGGGTCTATTGAAGGTCCTATGCCAGGTCTTTGCTCGATTCCTATTTTTAAAGGAAATGATTTTCATATCCTGTTCATCTAGGACAGATGATGTTCATTTTGATTTTTTTGAAGATGTAGCATTGCATCATTTATTAACTGACTATTACAAGTTTTACCAGTCATGTAATAGCAAGAAAAAAACAAAAATGTTTTATTATTTTATCATCTTAAAATCACAAGCAGACTTAAGTCCTCTTTGACAAAATGGTTTATCTCTGGTAAAACTGAATATTGTAATAGATGGCTTCCTTAAAAGACAGTTCACACTTCTCCTTAAAAAGCGTGAGCTCAAAAACCAAAAGGACAAGCCATATTACTGCAGTTCTTATGTCTCTACATTGGTTGCCCTAAGCCACTACATTCATTTTAAGATTTTTATTACTTACTTACAAAACCATACATGGAGCTTTCCCTAATTATATTAATGCTATGCTAAAGCAATTTAACACTTCAAGACCTCTTAGATCAATGGGAAGTGGATGGTAGTGGCGCTTAGTGCGAAATCAAAACAAGGAGAAGTGGCATTTAATCTTCAGCACAGCGTCTTATACCAACTGCCTTTTGGTCAAAAAATGTTGCACAACAACACTCCGAACTATTCCAAGAGATAATTTAAAACTGAAGGCTTTTATCAACAATGAACAACAGACATCTAAAAAGTTCAAGGTTTGGGTCAAATATAAAGTAAGGCATGACATTAAACCATAAATAGTGATTGCTGCCTCACTCCAGGCGAGGAGCACGGAGATAATCTAGTCCATTCTTATGTCTGATCATCTTCCTAAAGCTACTAAACCACTCATCACTATCCAACGCCAACTCGGCATATGTCTCCCCGATTAGATTGGCCAAAGAGGATTACGCACTGTCTAGTAGATGCAGTCAGGTTTACCAAAATGCTATTCGCTTGACTGTCCAGGGGCATTAAAGGCATGGCAAGCATGACATCTATAAACAGTAAGTTGATTTCAAACCTTCATTACTAAAGATTTCCCTGAATGTTTCTAGCTTAAAATGAAAGGCGCTGAGGGGTTTTTAAAATCTACTTTGCTAAATGAGATAATCCCAAATTGAGGTAAAAAAGCAAAACGCTAACCTGCAGGAGGGTAAATAAAGATATACCATATTTGTTTATGCAAGTTCATATGTTGATAATTCTTAAATTATAGGCATATATTTTAAAATTAGCCAGTCATACCTAGATTTCTACATGTACAGGTGTCTGTGTGGGATGATGTGTGATGTTTCATATCCTTCATTATCTGAATGATAATGTAATGTTTGTAGGTGTCTGTACAGTATGTGTAAGTGTGTGTGTGTGTGTGTGTGTGTGTGTGTGTGTGTGTGTGTGTGTGTGTGTGTGTGTGTGTGTGTGTGCACTTGAGACTGTGACATTTTGTCCATTGGGAATTTTGGGACAAAATATTGCTGGGATGAAAAATGATACACAACCCACATCACATTTATCTTTCAAAAGCCATCTGTGCACTGTCACTTGTGCATACATCAGCACACGTACACACACAGTCTCAGATAAAAACCCATTCTCAGATACACCTCTCTAGAGAGTAATAGGGTCAGGAGTTCTGGGGTCGAATTGAAAGAGCACATGGTCCTACAATCACATTAAACGTTCAGATCTTCATTAGGGTCTGGGATAAAAGATGTAAGAGCGGATCGCGTTACCCTGATTCAATCTAACGCATATAGAGAATATTACATTTAAGGAGATCGACTCTAGCCACTAAGAGCAACCAGCACTACATCAAATAACTGGGCTTTATCGTGTTTGCTCACCACCAGGAGATTGTAAAAATTTAACCAACATTTAATAATCTGTCTTTTCATCTCAGTGCACACACTTATTGTTTATTCTCTGTCATCATTACACAAAATTAAATTCCTCAACCCACTGACCTCATTGGTCTTCTCCTTTCATCTCTCACTCCTCTCCCTCCTTCTCTCTTCCTTCCCTACAAACTTTGCTTTCCACCCCGTTTCCCTCCCTTCCTCCACTTGCTAAATTACAGTTATTACAGTGCCAGCCCACCATCCATGTAAATGCAGCTTCAGAGGAGTCAAAGATGCTTTGGTTCTGTTTCTAACGCCTGCTAGGCACCAATTAAAAGGCCAAAACTAGCCCCAAGACAGCCAGAGGCCTTTAAAGACTAGGGCTGGTCCACCACCAGTTCCCATCCCCCTTTTCCACAACCAGATGGTTAAAGGTTTTATAAAGGTTTCATTTGCAAATAACTCTATTCTTGTGACACAATGTATGTTCAAACTCAAACTACTGCCTTGAGCTTGTAGTTCTCTGCCAAGCAGCCAAGTTGTACTTTACAGCCATCTGTAGAGATGCATACGCTGCAAGAAATGAAGGCATTCAGCAAAAGATCACCAAGTCAGTATCTAACAAGATGTGAAATACGACCATAGTCTTCCCTGAGTTATAAAGCGCTGTGTTGGATTATGATTCAGTAATAGTTTTATCCTTGAGTGAAATTTTAAAGCAAATGTTTGCTTTATAATTATCTTAAGGGATTCAAGAGATAAAACATTCAAAGAATGGGAAAGCGATACCTTTGGACAGACAATGCGCAGCTGTTGCCAGAAAGAGCTGTGAACATTAAATATGATAACAGATGATTGATTGTGCCATGTTTTCTATGTGCAGGGATTTTAGTTAGACTTATAAAGAAGGACAATGGCAGTTTTAATCTTTTCTGTCTTCATCTCCTCCTATTTCTACCAAGTCATTGGTCTGAAAGCAAAGATTCTTCCTTTGCAGAACTTTTTATGACGCTTTAATAAAGCAAATAATAAAACTGAGCTAAATTGAATTGCAATAAAGTTTAGCATTTAAGAAAATCATCTTAAAATGCAATCTGTGAACCTTGTTTAACACAATTATTTCATAAAGAAGACAGAAACAGGAGCTTTATTTTTTAAGTCTGACTGCAAAGCCCTTTAAAACTAAGGTATCTGTGATCTAACAGAGCATAAAAGTATAAAAAAGGCAAAATAGTTTTTCAGTGTTTTCTATTTTTTTTTAGCTCGATTTGCACAAATAATATGAAACTTAGAACCATCAGTGTTGATTGTTTTAAGTGCGTGACTGGCCAGCGGCGGCCTTCCAAAAATCAATCAGTTCAATCTAGAACGAGGAACCACCAACAGGTTTTGGTCAACAGTGAATTACAATAGTCTAATTGTGAGAAAAAAAAGGAATTAATAATCATTCCTAAGTAAATATGGTATTTACTGTACAAACAAATTTTTAAGGAACTTACTTTAACATACTTCAATAGGTATTAACCTCTTGTGCTAACATGCTAATGTTAAGCACTTAAAATGTTTAACGTATTTACCATTTTAGTTGAGTGTGCCTACTAGACTTGTAGTCAAGACTGCCTAAACCAAGACCAAGACAATACCAAGACCAAGACAGACCGGGTCAAGACCAAGAGTCGAAACGAGACCAAGACCAAGACCGAGACAAAAAAGTCTCTAAACTGCAGCCAGATGCTGCTTCGTTTACGAGTGTCAGGCATATTTATGTGTTTTTGCGATGCACTCGCACAGCCCTCCTCACTGCTGTCTACTATCTCACTCACTTACTGAGAGGACAGACGCACGCTCCACTTGACTGTTGCGTCTCTCACCCTCTCTGTTTTTCACATAACGATATTATCCTATATCCTCGCATGTGATTGGCCACAATATGGAGGGATTGGAGCATAGCTGAGCCACTGTGTGAGAGCTGGGCAGCGAAAGGAAATTAAGTGAGGAGCCGGCTCTCGCTCAATGGGAGTCGACTCTTCTGATTCACTACAAAGCACTATCTAAGCACGGCTCTTAGAGCTGATGCTTTTGCGCATGACACATTATCGAGCGTTACGTTGTGTGTCATGGATACTGTTGACTCCAACGACTATGTCGATCTGAGACAGCGAGACCAAGACAAGACCGAGACCAAAGTCCGTCAAGACCAAGACCACGTAAAAGTAAGACCGGTCTCGAGACATCCAACTCTAGTGCCTACACATATTTAGCTCTACACATAATGCGCAGGTGAGCCTGATAGAAAAGCTATTAGGTTTTCACGTCACAGAACAGAATTTATTTCTCAGCTATGCACTGTCTTTTCTGGGACCACTGAGCTAGCATTGCTGTGACACTGATGAAAGCTGCGTTACCTTAAAGTTTCAATGTCACCCATAGATGTCAGTGGATTGCAGTCGGCCAAATTGTTTTTCTTACCCCTCCCAATTCACATGCGTAACTCTAGGCTGCTGTAGGACAAACAACTCATCTTTAGTGAGTGTAGGCTGTCTGTCTATTGCTTGCCTCAGCTGTCAATATGCCAGGTATCCGTGTGTATTTACTCTGGGTGAGTCTAGAGGACGCCGTAAATATTTGTGAAAGGACTCCAATCCAAGTTGATGAGTCAGTGAAGCTCGCTTCTGTTCGATGGCAGCAATACTGAGGTGAGTTGTTGACTTTTCTGTTGGTAAGTGTTGCTATTAGCCTCTGATAGCCACTGTTAGACTCTGTTAGCTGCTGTTAGCCACTCTTAGTGAAATATTCTTGGTGGATCACTGTGACACTTAGTAAATAGACTCTCATAAGATGTTAGAATGTAATCAAACTGTGTTCACAGGGAAAGTGTGATTTTTAGGACACTTAAGGCTAAGACTAATTGACATAACGTTAGCTTATAACCAGCTGTTATTGTTGTTTAGCCAATATTTAGTCAGCTGTCCAGACAAGGCAAAAATATTGGGAATAAATAAGCATGTTTGTGCACTTTTTGTGCATTAGAGCTCTAACTTCAGTTTAGTTAATGAGGCTTGGGGTAAGGAGGAAGAGGTTGAGAGATACTAGTCGCATCTTTGCTTTGCATTTTCATTTCCTTCATATCTTGAGCCTGAAGGTGTAGACACTGATTAAATTTTGCCTCCATGGCATGCGAACGCCTACAAGTTATCTTCTCCTCTGCCTTTGCTGTACTATCTATGTGGCCAGTCTCAAGCTGCATAAATAAAACATTATTAGGGAGAAAAGCAATCTCCATCTCAGCCACTGTATTCAAGATGGCGGGTCAGCAGGGCGGTTTGCACAAACAAGTACCCACTCCTGTCCATTTTTTTTATGGATTAATTCTAAGTTTATAAGAATGGATCAGTTTGTTGGAAGGCATAGATTTATGAATTCAATATTCTTTTTTCTACTAATTAACCTCAAAAAATGACTGACTGTACCTTTAAAGGTTTAAGTTATTAATTAAATGACATTGTGCTATATTGTCCCTAAACTTAGACATTACATATAGAAACGGCTGTGATTCACCTAATATATGGCACAGTGTCATGTATATGTAAACCCAGTATGAATGTTTCATAACTTAAAGTTATTTCGGACTACACTGTGCATATTGTAACATACATATAATAACTAAAAAGCAGTCGATCTTCTTTCTGTTTAACTGACACCACATCAAAAAAAAGAATGATTCACTAAGCCACTGAAAAAGTCATTTCTCAGAAGCACGTTCACATTCTTGGACTCAGACTGACCACTACAATGCGTAACTATAGCCGTGAGTACAGAGCAAACCATTACTCAAAAGCCACAGGATCAGGACAGGGATGGGGTCATGCTGGGACTGTGGCTTTTTAGGTCAATGAAATCTGAAAAGAGGAACTGTGAGAGGGAAGAATGGGTTCTAACTCTACAACAGCTCTTGGATGAATATGAAATCAACATGCATATAATGGTGCCTGGCAGCAAGTTAAGAAGTGCCCCATTTCATCCCATTACTGACCCACATCACCAGTGTCAACATCCTTCATCCTAACATCCTGAGCACATCTCTCTTTTCCATCTCATCATCCAGGAACTACGGTACTCAGCAGAACCCCAGGCTGAGACACACAGAAAATTACACCACCTAACTTCAGACATGGCTCCTGACGACTGATGAATTGCAGCGTGACAGACATACATTTGGACAAAGACTGGTTGTCCCTTAGTATTCACTGAGTCTATTCAGGTTCTACAATGAGACCCAAAGGTCAGCCACTGGCTTGTTGTGTCTGACGCCACTTATGACTCTGTTGCAGTAAACGTCTGGCTGCCAGAAAGTACACATCATTTGTACCTGCCAGAAGTGCTCTTGGCATCTTGGTGCCCTAATATTAACTGGGCAGACAAAACTGGACCAAGCTAAGGAAAGGGAGAAAGGAGAGATGTGTTACTCCTGTGTGAGTGAGTCTAACCTGGTGTCAGGTCATCACAGCAGACTTCTATGGATCCAGATGAGCAGTCACTCAGTTCATCAACAGAAAATTCACTCACTTGTGCCTGCAGCCTGTCAACACGTCAGAAACACAGCCATCACACATCTGTTACTGAACATGCAAGTCATGCCCATATCCTTTACAATCAAATGCATAACCTGTTGTGTATGACAGTAGAAGAAAAGAGGCGATGACTATCATCTCAATTATTTCCATAAAAGCAAATCGTATAAACAGTAAAATGCTGAAACAGTAATGTGCAAAGAACTGTGTATAATCCTATCATTAATAAAGAAAAAAGAAGCTTACATTTTTTTATTAAATGTAGATATTGTACAGTGTGCTTTTAGTAACATAAAAAACTGTGTGTGCATGGGGGAGAAGAGCAGTATACGGTGTCAGCCCAGCGGCTACGAGAAGACACTTTAACAATCAGCTCTGCTCCAGAAAATCTCCAAGTGTGTGTGTGTGTGTGTGTTGCAGAAAAAGATACTGAGGCCTCTGTGGCAGGTCTTAAGTGTCCTGAGGATGACTTCTATGTGTAAAGAAAATTATCACATGATAATGAAAAGGGGGGTCAGTGATAAAGGACTCATAATGGAAGGCCTTATAACTCTTGCTTCAGTTGTGCTTGTGTGATGAAAGACCCCTTACCTATGACTGAATGGAGCCACAGCAGCCATGTTGACTCTGGGTATGTGTGTCTCTTCAGATGTTGCCTCCTGATCCTGTGTATCAACAACCTCCTTGGATGTTACTGGCATGGTAAATGTGATAGCTGGCAACGGTAAGGGAAGAGGAGAGGAAGCTGGACTGCTATCCTCAGGAGTTCCCATTTCCTCATCTGATTGGCTGCCAGAGTCGCTGTGATCTCTGATGGTGTGATGGTTTGAGTAAAGAAGAGTGGGCCGAATGTTACAGTTGCTGAGTATGACGGACTTGGGTGGATGGTTTTTTGGAGGCTCTTCCTTCCTTCCCGATATCGCATCAGTCATTGCTTGGGTTACAATGTTTGAGTTGTCTCCTCTGCTAAAACTGAGCGGTGGGCGCAGGTTGCTGGCTCCATACGCTTGATTCTTATTTGCAAAGGTGCTTCTGTTGCGATTGCCATCCTGGGGTAATTGTGAGGGGATTTGCGCAGCGGTATATTTTCCCAGGTCTAGCGTGTCTTTTGAGTGTGGCGGATGTACTCGTCGATGGGTCAGTGGGCTGCTGTAGGCAGATCGTGACACCTGGGGAATAGGAAGAGCTCCGGTTCGCTGGAAGAGCTGACTTTTAAGGCAGGCATCTCTCAGGGTATCTGTTGAGGAAGGCCCAGGGATACTGGAGTTTCGTGGACAAAGTGACGGGGAGTGTGCAGGTGTGTGTGCAGGTGTGTTCGCAGGCGTGTGCTTAGGGGTCTGTTTTGAGGGCCTGGGCAGGTCACTCGCCCGGCGGCGTGGTTCTGTTTTAGGAGAGGAGGGCAGAAGACTGCGGGGGAGGGGTATTCCTGATGAGGGAGGCCCACGGGGAACTGACTTCACGTTGACCCCCCCACTCATGGTGACCTAAATCAAAAGACATAAAGAGGGGAAGACAACAAAAAGTTAAAAAGTTAGGTGACTGCATGTCCACAATAGCATGAGATCATTAACCATAAAACCTTCCCAAAGGGTTTGGTTATACATTAAGAGTCAATGTTAAAGTTCTACTAATCTAATCAGGCTGAGAATTTGCTTTTCCTTTCACAGAGCTATGCAATGTGAGCCAAGTACATATGACAAAATGAGTCATGGTAAACCACGAGGTGAACTTATTTTCAGCGGAGCATGGAGTTTCTAAGAAATCAGATTTGCCTGCTAGGAGTTAAAAACACAAAACCAGCTTTTCTCACACACACACACACACACACACACACACACACACACACACACACACACACACACACACACACACACACACACACACACACACACACACACACACACACACACACACACACACACACACACACACACACACACACACACACACACACACACACACACACACGCCAGGTTTTATACGCTTATAGATCATTATGTTCTTGAAAAACAAATACTGAAAATGAACTCCAATACAAGATCACACTTACCCCCAGCACAATGCATACATACAGTTTCAGAGGAGGTACAGAATATTCCTCACCTTATTTGCAGATAGTCCTAGGTTTTGTTACCCTCTTCTGTGTCAGAATGACAGAAACCCTCCAAGAACTACAAAAGCCTGCCTGAGCTTCTGTGAGCCCGCCTATGCTAATTCTGATCAAGTGAAACGTTTCATATAATTTTACTGCTTCGTGCTGCTCTGCTGGGAGGGGAAAGGGAGGCAGTGAGTTTGGGAGAAAGGCAGGGAGGGAGGGCAAAAAAGGAGGAAAAAACGTCAAGTGCACGTACAGCTGCTTTTTAACGTAAGTGTCGGCCAATAACATGGCAGCAGCTCAGTTCCTCTAAGCATGTAGACATTCTCAAGACGACCTGCTGAAGTTAGATAGGTGATTTAAGTGGCTGTAAGTGAATGTGGCATGACTCTTGGTGCCAGCCGGGCTGGTCTGAGCATTTCAAAACTGCTGATCAACTAGGATTTTCCCACACAATCATCTCTAGGGTTTACAAGAGAATTGTCCAAAAAAAAGAAAAATATACAGTGAGCAGCAGTGTTTTTGGAAAAAATGCTTTGTTGATAGCAGAGGTCAGAGTGCTTTGAGTTGGTAGGAAGGCAACAGTAGCTGAAATAACTACTCATTACAACTAAGGTAAGCAGAAGAGCATCTCTGAATATGAGATGCTAGTGAAACCTTGAAGCAGATGGGCTACCATAGCAGAAGACCAAACTGGTGGCCACTCCCATCAGCTAAATACAGGAAACTAAGGCAACAATTTTCACATACATTCCAAGATTGGAGTATAAAGATTAAATATATGATGCCTAGTCTGATAAGTCTCTATTTTTGCTGCAACATTCAGATGGTAGAGCCCGAATTTGGCATACACAACATGAGAGCATGAATCCTTCTGCCTAGTATGAACTGTTCAGGCTGCTGGTGGTGTAATGGTGTGGGGGATATTTTCTTGGTATACTTTGAGCCTCTTAATACTAATTAAGTGTCTTTTAAACACCACGGCCTACTTGAGTATTGTTACTGACCATGCCAGTTCCTTTAGGACCACAGTGTAGCCACTTTCTGATGCTATCATGTCAACAAGGACCAAAATATCTGATGAATGTTTCCAGCACATTGTTGAATCTATAAGAGGAAGACTGAAGATTGTTCTTAAGGCCAAAGGGAGTGCATCTCAATACTAGCACGGTTTACATAATAAAATGTCCAGTGAGTGCATATATTGAAATGTTCATACATGTACAAATTCACTCTAGATTCTCTTCCTAGTTGCACTTAAATAAATGGTGTGTGCGTGTGTATTATAATTACACACACACACACACACACACACACACACACACACACACACACACACACACACACACACACACACACGAACGCAGACATACTTAGATATATACTAGAGATTTAATGCTTAACCCTACTTGCCCCGTCTTAAACAGCAAAACTTTTGCTGCCAGAAGACTTTGTGGGAAGCTGTCTTTAGTGAAACATTGATGTATCAAATTAATCCGTCACAAGGATAAAGTGCTGGATTATTTGACAGTGCATCTAATCACAGCATTGCACACAGTGTCATGTGGATCACTCAGACACACATTTCCAGCAGTCTGAGAAAAGCAGGAGAAAGAGTGACTGCTTCAGCTTAAAAAAAACCTATGAAGAAAAAGGACTGATTCTCTGCAGGAGGCCTTCCTTCCACCTACTTATAGAATCAGACATACTAAGACAAGCAACTGAGAGCTGTGCGGTATTTTGATTGATGCTAATGTAGGCCTGCACAGCAGCGTACAGCTGCAGTGATGCAGCAGTAGGTAAACAGAGACAGATGTGATCATCCATCCTCCTTTTCCCCTATTACTCCCTAAAAATTCCTCCCCCTCCTCATTGTCTGTTTCTGTATGTGTCTTCCTCACACACTCCATCTCTTGGGAGGTCCAGACAGAAAATGAGCATCAGAATTTCTTTCTGTCTGCTATAGGTCCTGCTAGGATTTCCAGGAGCACAGGTGTGGGCTGACTCTATGTCTATCTGTATGAAAATTTGATTTTCCCTTGGGGATATGCCGGGGTCACACCAACACGTCTGCAGGCTGTATAAGAACATACAGGGGCTCAGCTGCTGATGGTGATGTGAGCGTGTGTGTGTGTGTTTGTATTCATATCTTTGTGGGGACTAAAAAGGGGAAGTTTACTATACTTGTGGGGACCAACCACCCTTATGGGGACCAAAATCCTGGTCCCTACAAGTTTGAAGGCATTTTTCCACACTCAAAATGTGGTTTTAGTGTCAGGGTTACAATAAAGTTTTGGTTAGGTGTAGAGTAAGGGTTAGGATTAGGCATTCATTTTTCAGGGTTAGGTTTATGGTAAGGGGCTAGGGAAAGCATTATGTCAATTAGATGTCACCACAAGATATGAATACCTGAAGTGTGTGTTTACGTGTGTGTGTGTGTGTGTGTGTGTGTAAAAGAAGGAAATACAAAAAAGGTGACTGAAACCAACAGCTGTAAGTTAGGGGGAAAAATAATCTAGTGTAGTTTGATTTCTTTCAGTTATGTTATTATAGGATATTTTGCAGCACAAACGTCGTACATGTGTTGGGTACATTGTCTTTGTCATGTGTTCAGATTTACAGGCTTCAAAGATTGCTCTGTATCATCCTGTTACATAAACAACTTTACAATACACCGTCTGTTGGTTCCTTTCACTGTATGTCTAACTGCATGTGACGTCTGTGTCTAAAAGAATTAGTTTGGAGTTTGTTTTTTATTTTTACTGTTTGAGGCACGTGCTAATGCAAAAACATGAGGCCAGCTTTTAAGGATGTTTATATTGCTGCTGATTAGTTTGACAGTTTCATTAGCATCAATCAGAATCATTCAGCTTCATTGTACATATTTGTAAAGCCTCACCTTAGTTTTATATTTTTCCAGATTCACAGCAGTGGGAAACAGCACTTTAATAGCTAAAAACAATAATTACATATCTTATTGTGTGACAAAATAGTTGAACAATCAATCACTTTTGTTTTGAATTTAAATCATAAATCAATTTGCCATCACTATCAGTCACTATCAGTCACCATACTACCTCAGGGCTGACATCATGATTTAGCTTTCATAATTAAACCAGCTGAAATAAATAAAACCCTTTTCCCTGAGGTTTTGAAGGACATCATCATGTTTGTACACTGACGCAAACACAGTACAGAAGCCTACAGAGAAATTGGGGGGTTTTTTGCTACAGATCAGTGTAGTTATTGTGTGGGTTACTGCACGGACCGACTACGGTCTCTCCTTCACTCTGCTAGGGTGGTGCTGACATCTACTGGGTACTGTCTGCAACTGCAGGAACACAGCTTCTCATTCATTACAGTCCTGTATTATAATTAATTATAGCTGCGAGGTGAATTATGCAAGCTTATTAATAGCATCTTTTACACCTATCAGAAACATCATCCATATCAGGTTTGTACTCTCCTGAAGGACAGAAGAACAAGGATAGCATTGCAGCCACCATTATGCTACATGTTAACAGTGTAATTTAATAACATTACACTGATTTAGCTCAGCTTTCCCATGGCGGCCTGTGGCTGACCTGAGTTACTCTATATCTTATGAGAAAAACATGTATACCCTCTCTCACAGACATGCACACTCACCCTTGTGATGAACACCCTCTGACTCATCACAAAATCAATACATGAGTTGGTAACACAGGCCTCTCTGTCTGTGAAGGGCATCAGCAGTGCCTGTGTGTCACACAGGCTGGAAACTATAGTACATTGAATTAATCACCTCCACTATGACAGCAGCCAGAACAACAGCAATAAAGTACTGCCGTGGATCAGAGTAAGCTAGTGACACCCAGTGGTACAATAAATTCCTGGGAAGGCAGTTTTCTTAGAAGAAAGTCATCATAAGATAAACATAGCAATATTTTTAGCTCAAAAAGAACATATGATTAAATTTCAAGGCTCTGCTGTGTCACACGAAAGTCTTACCTGTCAGTGAGTTTCCCAGTTCTTCAGTGTGCCGTTGGGCTAAGCAGACGGAGCTGGCCAGAAGCAGGTCACACTTCTCTGACGTCCCAGGAACAATGGGCTGTTTTTTCCTGGATCACAGTTGCATCCTCACCACTGCTCTCCCATTGGTTCGCAGCTCCTCACCATTCACCAAGACAGGAAGCTTGAACAAACAGGAATGACACATTCAGCCAATCAGGGACCTCTCTTTCGAGGTGACTCATTTTCAAAGTGACTTTCTTTGATGGAATCAGTATTCTAACCTTTCGCCAAAAGAAAAAAATGACATTTGTCACATAGATTCAAAGACCACAGTCATGTATCTATGACCTCAGAGGGCATTACACTAACCTAGATTCATTTTCTGGAGGCTTACTCTAAACATTAACTTACCCTGTCCTTAAAGCATGCTCTCGTCGTAAAATATCATGTTTTACACTCTGGGGAACAGCTTTCGTCTCCATTATAAAACAAAAGAAACACATGATCATTATGTGACGGTGTAAACAGAGTTAAGCTCACACACTGTAAGTACTACCTGGACCACACGCACATACACACAAGAGCTGAAGAGTGTTTGTGTTATCATGACTCATTTGACCAAAATGGAAATGTATTTGGCATGAAGTTACCCAAAATGACACATAATGTGTCACCATCAGAAATCCCGCAACACAGCACATAAGTCATCTCCGAACCTTGAGTCTCCAAATTGCACTGGGACATAGTAAAGTAAATGAGCCTTGCTGGGAACTGGTGTGATAAAATGGGTTCTGTAAGTATTTAATGTACTGAGGATAGCTGCTGTACTCCTTCAAATAAAAAAAGATCTTTGTCTAACACACGTCCTCTGCACATGCTCTTATTATAGAAGCCAGGGTACAAACACATGCACCCACAAAGTAAACAGAAGAAAATATAACCCGACTACTGACAATATAAATATCACCATGGGAGAAGCAGCCTCCATTCTTCTCAACATCAACCAACATGACATCTTTTTCAAATGTACCACACGCTACAATATGTATACTACACATGCTTTACTGAGTCATACAGCCAAACTGCTGACTCAGGTCAACTGCCAATCATTTCATCCTTTAGATAATCCTGCTCCCGTTCTTTTCGTTTATTGTAATCCTCTTCACTGGCCCATCTTTTCTCTCTTATTTTTCTAACTGTCGCACAACCATGAACATAGTCCATGTATTAGACAGTTTAGTAACTCTGTGCTTTTAGAATCAACAGGAAATATATTCAACAAGACAAAAATATACTTTAGAATTAGAGAAGGATCTGAAATATTAACTAGCTAAAGTAAACACAAGCCTTCACTCACCTGCTTCAGTCTCCAGTTGGAGTCCAATCTGTATGCTGCTGAGCGTGGCTGGCTCAATCCCTGCCTTAGCTTCTTTCTACTTTTTGGCTGGCCTCTGAGCTGCAAGTGTGTGTGTGTGTGTGTGTGTGTGTGTGTGTGTCCCCGTCATTCTACTCCCCTATCACGTCATGCCGCTCTGCTGCTGCCGCAGTACGCCTGCAGCCGTATCCCCACCTCCTTCTTTTTTCCTCCCCTCATCCCAATCTCTCTCTCTCCCTGTCTGTCTATGATGCTCTCTCTCAATAATGGACCTGTTGGCTTCATTCCCTCCCTCCCTCTCCCTGGGTGAAATATAAGCCCAGCTAGCAAAGACCCGGCTGGTCCATTAGCTGGATGAGTGCGGTTTGTGTGTCTGTGCGAGCGCAATCACGGCTGCCTCTATAGTGTGAGTAATACATGGTAATTAAGCAGATGTAGCCACAAATGTGAGAAGCCTAAACCCATCATCTGGCTTTCTAGACCTAATTGGTGGTCATGGAAATCAGGATGACAGAAAAAAAAAAGTGCCACCTTAATGATAGATTTTCTGACGACAAATGAGAATGTGCACGTCACTAGCATAAACACACATAATCACACAAACGGGCACACACATAGACACACATCTGCCCTCTATATCTCTTTATATATCAGTGTGCATGCCTGAATGAACCGGCATCATGAAGGAGGGCAGCTCATCCATCACTCCTCTAATTTGTCCCACACTTCTAATGAAAAGAGGGGAGGCGAGACAGAATGAGAAATAAGTGATGCAAACGAAGGAGAGGAAAGAAGAGAAGGAGGAGGAGGTGTGATGGAGAAAGAAGCATGTGCAGAGTAAACCTTTTCCTGACATCTTTTCCCAGCTGACAAACTGGGAGTAACATTACAAAAACATCCCAGACCTTAAGCTTGTCTTCCAAACTCTTTTTTCAATACTCATAAACTATGAGCACTATAAAAATCTCATCAGACAGTAGGAGGTCTGCTTGAATTAAACAATCACATCAACAGAGAGACAAATGCGGTTAAATCACTGCTGGTTTATGTCATTTTACTGCTGGGCAACATCTCCCTGGTCATCTTTACAATTTATTCACAAACTCTTATGAATTTATCAAAAAGGGCCCTTCTTATTTTGATAATTCTACGTTTGTTACCTTTTGTAATCATCGGTCCACCCGGCCACATTTGTGCCTTTCTCTGCATCTCTGCTCATATTTCTGCTGTGCTGGCCAAGAGTTCGACCCACTATTATAAGAGCCAGTGCTGCATATTTAATGAAGTCTGTGACACACAACAAAATCAGAATCCCATCCTTCCCTTTTATAATGTAGATTATAGATCAGCTTCAGCTATTGGTTACTTTTTAAGAGTTTCTAACTATGGGTGAGACTTTAGGGTCTGTTAGGTGGTTTATAGTCTTGTTTTGGCAGGAAAATACAACCTGAGCCTTTTCTGGCTGATCACATATTGATCAAGAATTGGCTCTGTATGCTAGAGAGATGCATAAATAATGAAAACCAAGCACAATAACCGGATGTATGCTATTAGAACACAGCATGTTGCCAAGAACACATGTATACTGCACACATCCCCCCTCCCTCTTTTCCCATACTACAGGCACATACTACAGCATTCCCTTCATGCTTTAGACCACAAACACCACAATCACTTTACTGCTCACCTCCAAATACTCACTTTAATGCCACAATTGCTCCTTTGCTTTCCAGCTACAGAGAGAAAAGATTAAAGCGTGCGAAAATTCTCCAACAAAGTCAGTCACAAGCAGAAAAAAACAAACACATGATCTGTTGCTTTGTCTCATCATGAAACGGGAAGTGACTTGTGACTGAGGATTATGGGTAGGAGTGTGCAGCCATCTGCATTGATGCATGTGTGCGTGCATGTGTGTGTGTGTGTGATGGGTGTTTGGGTGGGGGTTAATGTCACGGCTAATCTTCTGACGTTCCCCAAGGCGTGTATTCCCCCCCTGAGAGACAGACCCTGACAGACGCTGTTATGACAATGGGACACTTGTGTCACTGTCACCCTGAGGGGCATATGGTGGGGTGGAAGGGGGGCCCCGCTCTAACATGTTGACCCCGTGCTGTCTGGAACACGGAGCCTCAGATGGGCAGCTTGACCGAGACAAATGAAATTAAGATAAACAAAAGAAGGAAGGAAGCGCAAACAGAAGCAAACAGAAAAACAGAGCTATTGCAGCTGAGGGGAAGTTCATAGTTCTCTGTGAAAGTGTACACAGCATCTAATTAGAACAGTGTTTCAGCATCTGTGCTTGTTCCTACTGTATTTATGACTCTGCTTTGTGTGAATGCATGATTGCCACTAGATGGTGGCAGAGTATCATCTTCATATTACAGTATGCTAGTTTGAGACCAGCAAGTTCAAGCAAAGTCTAACCAGTGGGAAAGCTGTAAATCACAACGCCAGAAGGTTTAGTAAAGGTACTGAATCAAAGCAGACCTGCTAATATTATGTCCTGATATTTAAACTATGTGTACACACAGTATGTTTCATTGTTAAATATGGTAATAAATATGACATGCATGACCTATATTTTATTATTATTTATTTAATGTCTCAAGAAAAAATAAGAAGCTCTGAAATACTTAAAGGGGTGCTGTAAAAACGAAAGCCAAATCATTACATAAGCTTTGAGGATCACTGCAGTTACACAGTCTGCATATAAAAACTGGGCATTCCCTCTGGGTCTACAAAATGAAACCATGAATGAAGTGCCTAAAACTTTTATCCTACCACTTTTTTGGTTGTACAGAAAATCTGTACGAGAAAGTTTCTACTGATCACTTGATCTCTGATCTCACTAAACAAATTTGGTAAGTTATAGGTTTTGTCTCTATGTTATTGTAGTCTTCCCCTTACAATATAAGGAAACTTGAAGTGACTGCTGTTGTGATTTGTTGTTGTGACATAAACCTGTCACCTGATCATGACTTTTCTCCAGATCTTGCATGTTCCTCACTGCTCGTTTAATGTGTCAGGTGAAATTTATAACAGGATGTTATGATCAGGTTGGTACATAGAAGAGGAATTAGAAGAAAGTAACACAGGTAGTGTGCATGTTACATGAAAATCTTTTCTCTATATTCTTTTTACAGTGTGTCAACAACGTGCTGTTGTATTCTTGGTGAAATTAAAACTTTTAAAATACTAGAAACGAGAAGTCAAAAAGTCTAAGAGTGGAGGCTGGACAAAACAAAAAACAAGAAGGCCGTTCTTTCACTACATGACAGACAACGATCAGTGGATGTTGCAACTTTACTGCAACCTTCAAAGTCTTAGGTTAGATACAACAACATCATGTGCACACTTATGATTGATTAAAGCCATTTCCAGAAGTCATAGCTCTGCAGATCACTGAATACTGTTGGGTCCATCTTGAGGGCATTAGCTGTTTATCAATTACTTGTGTCAGGGTAAACTTAGCATAAGGGAGAATACAGACAGCAGTTGTCATTATTTGTATTATATGTTAATGACCAAATGATGAAGCAAATAATAAATAACATATAGAAAACTGCCGAATGCTACTCATGTGGTGATGCGAGGCTGCCGTGAAGTCAGTGCCACTATGAAAACATGAGCACTGACTGAGGTCGGCACACAACAAGATAATAATGAATCTGTCACTTGATGTCCCGAACTGCAATCAGTCTAATTTATTCTATGCATGCTGCATGAGCTAATTCCATTTCATGTCAGCTTGATGGAAAAGGGGAACTGAAAGAATCTGACTCCATTCATTAACTCTGCCTGTCATGGAATCTGCCAGCGCCAAATGCCACCAACAGAAAATGGCTCATTAAAGGGCTCCTCTTACACGCTTTAATGTCAAGTGGCTTCCACTTGAGCTTTGCTTCTTTCTGCAAATTAGCACACTCTCGCTTTAGGCCATAATTTCAGCACATAATTAAGAGGGAATGCCCACATTATTATTATCATTATTAATCTGCTCAGGTGAAAGCTGAGGAAGAGGTAATGTGATTGGAGCAGTTTGTTTGTCTCTCTGTGAACAACGGGCAAAAAAAGAAGCCATAAAATTTGCATGCAGGTCTAAATCAATTACTTCTAAATTTCAAGCTATGCTGTGACTGTTGAGTTTATGTAAAATTACATAGTTATTAAAAAAGAAGGTCATTTAATTATTCAAATATTTTGGCTCAACTAAAAACTAATTTAAAATGTGTCATAAAGGCAACAAACAGCCAGTTCAAAAGCTAGTTTTACTTGTCAATACAGGCAAAATCTGAGAAAGTCTATCGTGTGTCAAGTTTAGTTTGTCCTGAAAAGGTCTTAAAAGGCAGCTTTTCACACCCACAGCCATCAGAAATCCCTCTACGCATATGAATAACAAAAAATAATATGATGTTTGTCAGCTGTGGTGCTCTAAAACACTTGGTTGTGCTACTTAACTTTCATTAAATTAACTCAAACACTTTATTGCAACAATGACAACATCACAGGCACCATGCCACCCTGGGCATTGAAGGGTATCATATAAACAAGTCCATTGTTTATATGATCTGATGAAGCCTTGAAAAGGCAAAACTTTCTTCTTTTCTTCTTATTCCCAGAAAATGACAGCACAAGTTACCCAGTAAATTTCCAAAAAGCATCCAACATTAAAATCAGGAATGCATCCTACTGATATTACCCATCTCAACCACATGGTGGCAGTAGCGTTAAGTCATGTTAAAGCTGGATGCATCATATACACATTTTCACAAGTTGCCCATCTGTTTCTGTTGTTTCTCATCCATTAAGCATATCAGGGTGACCTTTTGCTGCTCGTGCCTAAAGGTCATTAAATGCTTCGGTAATAAAACAGAATCACTGAAATTGCATCACGCTGAGAGCTGATTCAAAACTGATTAGCTATTAAAGGTTAACCTGTGAGTAGTTAGTAAAACAGAGTAAGAAATCTACTGATTGTTAAGATGAGATGTCATAAAAACAAGAAGACACAAATATTTTAGAAATCTGTCAAAAACGTGATCAAAGCTAAAACGTACATTGTTATTTATGAGGCAAATGACAAAACGAATTCATAATTTATGCCCAAATTTGAGCCAGCTCTCTGGATTTCTCTGAAATTTGTCAAGCATGACATTCAACCACTAAAACTAAACCTTTTCTGTTCAGAAATGCAAGTAAATAACTTTAACTTAACATCTTAATCAAAAAATAATATTGGTAATTTAGGGCAGCTGTGGCGTAAACCTTACATTGGGTGCTGGTCTAATAAAAATGCTAAGCACCGTATTAAAACATTAACAATAATCTGGCACAGTTGCTTAAGCGAATTCTCTGTGCATTTATTTCGAAGGTCACTTTTACACATTCTTATTACAACTTAAAGAAATCTAGTAAAAGAGCTGTGTTCTGTCTGTGCATTTCAAGAAAAAATATCACAGTTTGGAACACAGAATGCCACTAATGTTTATACATGATAAAAGTGTTTCAGCAATGTGAAGTTCACATAGTTTAGTATCACGGTTCAGTGTTTGTTGGCGGCTGTCTGACAAATTGAAGGTCAGCCCTTGTGCAAGAGAGTTGCAAAACACGGAGTGCAATCAACAAGAAAATCTCTCGGCTGTGCGAGCCAGTACACACTTTTTGAATCCCGGCTACTCCCCGTTCAACCCCACCTCTCGCTCTCACTGTGTCTGCCTCTCACTTGGAGAGTAAGCTCCCCTGATCCTCCACACGGTCTAAGTTTGCAGACTGGAGCAGCAACAACAGAAGCTCCTCCCTTTCAACACATCTGGAATAGTGTTACAGCGGATAAGGAGAGTGTTGGTACGCTCCTAAGGATAGCAACACAATAAAAGTTATTCAAATCAGGTTTTAAAGAGGAGTGACTTTTTATTTTTCTTGCATACTTAAAGTTAACTGTGGACAGCTGGTTTCCTGAACATACCACACCGCTCCATTTACGCTACTCTGACCTGTGAAAGATCTTCCTCCCCATCATCCCTGACCGACAGCCCCTACTCGCTGCAAGTAAGTAATGATTTTTTATTTTGAATTCTTATGGATTCTGTTTGCTTCTGTCTAATTTCTTATTTAGCTGATGCATGATGGGAAAGACACTTGCAACACTTATACCACAGGGTGCCTTCGTGTTTCCGTTAGAGAAAAGTGTTAGAGAATAGGTTTCAGAGTGAGTGAGCAGCTAAACATTAACGCAAGAGAGAAACAGTAATGCATAATAAAGAAAATACAGCACAGCAACTTCCTACTAAACTTTCACCAACATTCAGCTCTGCCTGAATCACACAGATATCACATGCTGTCACATTAAATTTGTTAGTGGACTTCCTGATTTGTTTGAGTTTCCACTCCTTACTGCTCCTTCTCTAAAGCACTCTCATACAGATCTACGTGTCCTTGCAGGTCTAAACATGCAAAGCCACCACAATTAGCATGAACTGGAATTCATCCTGATGGAAATAATTTAGCAGATACACAGAATATTTATGTAATATAAATGTAAGGAAAACTAATGTCTCCAGTAACCTTTTCATCCATCAAGTGAGAATTCTCCCACTTCTCTATGAATTTCCCTCCTGTGGTCAAACTAACTGTCAAATCAGTCCTACCCATTCTATCAGTGAACAAGCACCAACAACAGCACCACACAAAGTTAAACAATTACTGATAGCCTTGATAACAGTATTCACAAGCATTTTCCTCACCTTCTCATCTACATACTTGGTCCTGAAGCTGGGAGCCGGGATCATTTCTAACAACAAAAGCTTTTAACCACTGATGCTGCTGCTGCTTGTTCCCCTTCCAAAATGACATGGAAGAGTTAGACATTTATTTGAGATTTCAAGTCATAGTTTCCAAAATCGACTGCTGGAAAACTCTAAAATGTTTCCATCACTGCTTGGTCCAAAACATTCCCTGCATTTCTACTTTAAGTGGAAATGAGGAATGTCCCAGGACTGTAAAACTACGCAAACTGCCGTCCTTTATGAGAGGATACTGAAAATGCCAGCTAGTCTCCATCTTCCTCATATAAACATTTATGATGTAGACCTTTCACTTTCTTCTGAGCTATGCATCCAATACTCTCATTCACCACTGCTTCCCTAAACTTTACACAGTTTAGACTTCCGTGGCTGTGCCAGTGGTCTCTTTGTGAGTTGTGGCTGTAACTGTTTCAATTTCAATACAAGACAATATGACTGACCTTCAACTTAAAGCTGCAAAGCCAAATATGTCCACGATATGTATAAATAACTCATATAATTTATAAACTGGAATAAGAGTCTTCTAAAGTCTCAGCTACATCCAAGAAAACTGCATTAGTTCTTCACACTCATTCAGTCCCTTAACTGAAACTGTGTTTACAATGACAAAAAAGGCACTGTGCACCAGCAGCCTGACACGCCTGTATGATTCTGTATCATAGTGAAATGAGCTCATATTCACAGTAAGTATAAGTACTAAGTTATTTTTAACTGGGGGTTTGAAAATGTTTAAATAGAGTCAGAGGCTTTGTGGTACCGCCTGTTATTTCTGAGTGAGTCATACTGTATATGGTGCCCAGAAGTCTTAGGTAATCTAAGTTAGAAAAAGCAAGCTAACCTTGATGTAGTTGTCGATTTTTTTGACATATTTTGTGCCGTATAAAACACAACTGCAGGTATGAGGTACTTTCTGGTGACGGGCTGAAGAGAAAGACAGGGAGGAGTAGATGATAAATGTGAGACATGACCATGAAGGAGGAGGGTTTACACGGTCAGGAATGTGGGAATGTGGAAGTAGATATGCAAGAATGGACAGGGAGGGTTGTGCTAGAAGCACATTGGATAGAAACAGACTGGATGCCAGGGTTTTTCACATGCCATCGACTTTAAGATTCCTCAGAAAGTCATGCTTACGCGTAACTTCCACACTCACTTCTATTTTTTTAAGAAAGAGACCTTTCGTTTTTTGGCCCTTTTACAGAAAACTCTTCTAGAATTTTCCAGTGCAGTCCTGGCTTGATTGTCCATTACAGAAACCACAGAGAACTGGCAGGAATAAAATTACAGTCTTTGGGCCTAGCCTTACAAAGCCAGATTTACAGGCAACCAAATATGGCTGTTTAAATGGGTTTCCTAAAACAAAAGCTATTTGCGTTTCCATGATGGTTCTGTTAAGGAATTTAACAGTCCACTGATTCATCTGTTTTTCAATTTAGGGCCCTTTCCACTCATTAATTAAAGGCCTTTAAAGCAGTTCAGTAAAATATCATTTGAATTTTATCTCTATGTATGAACACCTTTAAGGTCCTTCTAGTGTCTTTCCAGCCGTTTCTACCGTCTGATTTACCAAAGCTTCATTTCATAACAAAATAACCAGTGTGTGTGGTTTTTTTCTCTGTGTAACATGGATTACTAAAGGATGCCTTTGGGAGGAGGAAACAAGTGTGGCCGCTGTTCAAAGACTGTTTACTTTGCAGAAGAGGTTCTCTGTGATGGGCGGAGCTTCCATAGATCCTGCTTCCTGTGCAGTGAGTTAACCGATAACTGTTTCCTGTGATTGTGGAGCCCAGTCAACTTTTGACACGTATTACAGGCACATGTAATATTAACCTAATGTTGACTATGTGTCGTCTGTATGTGCAGACAAAGAGAAAATGCTGTATAAGGGTGGCTAAGCTATATTTGAACTACATCTTGGTATAATAATTTTTTTTTTTTTTTTTGTCTCCTAGAAACTGAGCCTTAAACTGATCAGTTCCCCTTTCGCTCTAACTTCCTGTCAGAGTCTATTCAGATGAGCTGCAGAGAGAAAATAGATCAACACATTTCAGGATTAGCCAGTTTAATATAAAAGTCTTCTATATTAATAAAATCCAGTTATTTACATTGATGACTAAGTGTTAGCACTACAAAAACTTTTCAACTTCCAAGGAGTCGCACTAGCAAAAAGTCTACTAACCTAGAAGAGTCGTGTGTCTTTATAACATGTGATTAAAACAGTCTGCAACTAGGCCGATGAAAAAAAACAAAAGGTGTATTTTTGGCCTCTATCGACTTCTAGATTGGTTTCCTGCTTTTTGTAAACCTCTGGGACCATTCCTGTTATCGCTGCGTCACTCCCTGGAAGTCCACTGCAAAAACTAGGAAGAAATAGCAGCACATTCCAGGTTGTTTATGCTGAATGTTCTCCTTAATATGCAGGATGGTAGAACTACCAGCGATGAATTTAAGGTGGAGAACCCAGTAAACCTCGGGCGCCATCTTGGTTACATTTCAGGTTGCGCTCCTAGTGGTGCTCCTGTTTTTGGCTTTTTCTGGCTTGGACACTGATGGCTCTCACACTGAAGACCACTGTTTTGTCTTTATTTGAGCTTTCTTTGTTAGTTGTTCTTCTTCTTTTGGCTTTTCCCTTTAGGTGTTGCCATACCCAATCATCTGCCTCCACCCCTTGCTAACCCTATCCTAGCCAAAAGTACTATAGTTACTGACCCTGCTAGTCAACAGAACCGATAGCGGTTCTTAACCCAGAAAATGTCATTCTTGATGATCTGCATATTTCATCTGCCAACGATTTTATACCAAATACCCGTCCTGATGCAAGCCTCCCCATCCGTCCGGGCTTGGGACCAGAACTAAGAGTACACTGACGTGTGGTCCCTTTCGGCTGGGTTTTTCTTCACCAGTTATGATCCCCAACATGTAGTTTAGGTCAGCTTGGGTCAGCAAGTTGATGTTTGTTTAGCTGTATGGTGAAACTGCAAATATGCATGTGTGAGTAATGGAAACAGGATTTCCTGGAAGTGATATAATCTAGCAGGATTGCTAAAATGCTCACAGCAAATCAGAAAGGAGACATCAGACAAAACATTTTGACCACTCCACATACAAGTATTCATCTCTTGTGAACTGTAAATCCTTCATAATGATAAATTAGATATCTTGAAGTTTGAAAGAAATGTGGGTTCATGGGGTTTGTGTTCTTGCATCGTAATCAAACATTCCTGTGATGGAATTTAGATGAGAACATGTTCCTTCAAACAAAATGTTCCTTATAAGGCAAACAGTTGGGAGCCTATATAAACACATGAACATACTCAACGAAAAGTACAAAGATATGCAAAACAATAATAATGTGTCTCTTTGTACAGTGGTGTGTGGGAAGAATTTAGACAGCACAACTGTTGCTGTGCATATGGATGAAGTCTACTGCAAGGCATGCTATGGTAAGAAATATGGGCCAAAAGGCTATGGTTACGGCCAAGGAGCAGGAACCCTCAGCATGGACAAAGGAGAGTCCCTGGGAATTAAACCTGAAGAGTGAGTAACACACAGGCAAGCATACTTTTTAATGCTTTTTAAGGCTCCTTATCCACATTTTTTGCCTTCTTTACCCATCAGACCCGCTCCCCATCGTCCTACCACCAACCCAAACCCCTCCAAGCTAGCTCAGAAGTTTGGAGGTTCAGACAAATGCCCTCGCTGTGGCAAGTCCGTCTACGCTGCTGAGAAAGTGATGGGAGCTGGGAGTGTAAGCAAAACACAAGCATATATGAGTGCATGCAAGAAAAAACACAACTACTTTAAAATGAGGCTTGCATATATTTACAGGCATGGCATAAGACTGGATGTTTTACATGCGCCACTTGTGGGAAGAGCCTTGAATCAACCACACTAGCTGATAAGGATGGGGAAATCTACTGCAAAGGTAAAACGCTCTCTTCTATAGAGCCAGACCACAGCACTTACTGCCCTCTGCTGGCCTTTAAAAAGAATGCAGGTATAACATACCTCCACAATGGCTCCAAACTTCAAACATTTCCCATGGGTCAGTGACTTACAGTCACAATTAAGATGTGTTTCCATGGGCGCAAAGCTAGGAAAGCTAACCCATTCAGGCCCAGGAAGGATCTGAAAGACATATAATATAGGTGATAGGAACACTAAATATATATAACTTGGGTTGAAAGAAAAAAAAAAAAGTCTTTATAAATGAGGCTTGTGGTTAAAAATGAACTCCTTTTTTTTTGTAAGAATGGCCAAATGAGTTGTAATAAACCCTAGAATACAACAGAGGGTGCAGTTACCCAGAAAAATGGAAGTTTTACAATTTCAGCTGAACTCTAAACCTGGGAGTCAAAGTTCATGCCTGCAACAAGTTAAACAATGACTCAGAAAGGCTCTCTTGATCAAAATCTGTACTCCTATTATAAATTAAATACACAAACTATGCACTGTATATCTATTGAGTTATGTGCTAAATGAAAAAAAATAACTATTACTCTTGGAGTCATTTCAATAAATACTAGCAAACACTTACCAGCCACTTTATTGGGTACACGTTGCTAGTAATGGCTTAAACCGATTATGCCTTGAAAACTGCCTGAATTCTTCACATCACAGATTAGACGAGGTGCTGGAAAGAGATTTTGGTCCACGATGACATGACAGCATCACGCAGTCGCTGCAGATTTGTCCACTGCGCATCCATGACACAGATCTCCTGTTTTACCACATCCCAAAAGTTATTTATTTTATTTTATTTTTTACAGATGGGACAGACATGACTGGGGAAGGGAAAGAAAGAGAAGGAGGAAAAGAAAAACAGAAGGGAAAAGGGACAGTGAGAAAGGGCATTTACTAAGACAGAAAAGAAAAAAAAAAATCTCCTGGCCTGTTGAGGTAACTAGCAACATACTAAACAAGTGCTCTATTTTTGTAGGGTCTTTAACTTACAGTAAGAATGGCCTTGAGGTAACTATTTTTGTGATAAAGTGCTACATAAACAAAACTGAAAAGAACTTAATTATTAGATTGGGATGTGGTGAATGTAAAGACCATTTGAGTACAGTGAATTCACTGTCATGTCCAGGAAACCACTTTGAGATGATCTGGTGCATTACTCTGCTGAAAGAAGCCATCTGAAGACAGGTAAACTAAAGGGATGAACTGGACTGGCTGTTTGTGTTTAAACAGTGCTCAAGCTGTACTAATGGGCCCAAAGTGTTTCAAGAAACTACCTCTTACACCATTACACCATCAGCAGTCTAAACTGTTGATAAAAGGCAGGATGTACACCAAATTCTAACCCTGCCATCCAAACGTTTTAGCAGAAATTGAGAGCAGACAAAAATTTTTCAATTTTCTATCATCCAATTTTGAACGTTTGCACATAGTAGCTTCAGTGTCACATTCTGGCTGAGGCAGACTGTATGTGTTGTGAAGAGTGGACCCAAAATGCAGACACGAACGAACTTGGAACAAAACTTGAATATTAACAAAAGGCGAGCCGTTTAATAAGGCTGATAAAAAGACACAACAATGGGCAAAGGCAAACTAATGCAAAACTAAACATTAACCCAAACTGGGTGAACTAAAATACAACATAAAGAACCCTGATAGTAACAGACCTGGACATGACTACAAGAGACCTGGAAACATGGTGAAACAACAGACGACCTGATAAAGAGTGAGTGAGAAAACACAGACTAAATACACACAGGAGGCTAATGAGGGAAGTGGAAACACATGGGGAAACAGCTGACACACATGAACATAACGACATCACAGGGAAAACGTAAAGCTAAATACACTGAACACGGGAACACGGGACCTCTTCAAAATAAAACAGGAAACATAATGAAACGCAGACATGACAACATGAACTTGACAACAAAAGACATGCAGACATGAAACACATAAAAGACAAGGGAGACTTAACACAGGGTTTGAAAACACAAGGGGAAACTAATAAACAAATGAACTTAGAAAACCCAATGAACTTAAACATAAACCATAAACATCAAAATAAACTAAATCTCAAAACGCTGGGTCAAAAGACCCAGGATCGTGACACTCAGTGTCCTGTTATTAGCTGACAGGAATGAGACAGAGGTCAGTCAGAGATAGATGTCCTTGGTTGTAACGAGTAATTATTTGAGTTATTATTGCCTTCCTATCCACTTGAAACAGTCTAGCCATTCTCCTCTGACGTCTGGCATCAAGAAGGCAATTTCTTCCAGATAAATGCCACTCACTAGATATTTTCTCTTTTTCAGAGCATCCAGTTAAACAAGTGTACCTAATAAAGTGGCCAGCAAGTGTATAATTCAATAAAAGGCAGCAAACTAGTTAACACAATATCACAGGCTCATATTCATTTTTATTATTTTGTCATAATACCTTGTAGGTGTGTATACTGTAAATTCAACCCACTGGTAACTAATACTGGAGCTTATCTATGCTCCCAGGGTCCAACACCGTTCAGTTCAATATTCTATTTTATGGGCACATTAACCCTTCTATTTTGTCTGGGTCAACCCAACCCCATGTACAGAGCAGAAAAACACGTTTTTCAGGTACTCAATATGGGCTATGTAGCTGAGGAATATGAGACCCAGCAAACAAAGTTCAGAATTAAACTGCTGAATTAAAGTGTTTACTCCTTCCTGCCATCTAACAGCCGCAAAGGTGTAAATCTAACACTGATATCATGTTTCAGGGCCGAAATATGCCACAGAATCTGCACTTGAGCAGTACACAAGCGTAACACTGGGCATTTAGAGGGTGCAAAAATGAAATAGTCTGTATCTGGAAGAACCAGCATGGGAGCTGTGGTGCAATATATTTTTCAGTTCGCTCATATGTAAAATTAATTTGTTAAGACCATTGCTAAGTAGTGCACACCAACTTAGGCTAATGCTAACTCAATCTGTGATTGAGTCTGTAAATCCAGAAGTCAGCATGGCCTAAAAAACACATTTGAGGGGGAAGTCAAAAACCCTTCTACCAACAATCCTGAAGAAACTGTGGTCACTGTGAGACATTCAGTCGAGGAATATCATGTTTGCCAGATGGAAATCAAACACTCAAATCAAAGCGGAGAGCCAAGCAGGCCACAGTGAGCTTTGTCTAATATATATGGGAGGATGGCAAAGCGTGGAGTCTTATGGCATTACCTTTGTTCTCAACAGCTTGTTACGGCAAAAACTTCGGACCCAAAGGATTTGGCTATGGACTGGGAGCCGGGGCGCTGGCGCACACTCAGTAGGAACCACGTATCTTCAGCAGAGCTCCAGATTACTGCACTGCCTGGCTCTTCCTGCAGGGGGCAGACGACCTATATCCACAGACGCGCTTGATAGAAAGCTGCTTTTATAAACTGTACAGTCGAAAAGATGACACCTTCATAATCTCATAGACACAGGTGAATACTATTGCTCTTACAGTCAGTGTTGCCACATATGCACATTTAATGCACATGAATATCTATGTAAAACTGCATGGGTGATTTGCACTCAAAATAACCTCTCATTAAGAATTAATTTTTCTCTCAACACTTGCAACCCCGGGTGTTGTGATAAAAAATGATCGCCTGCCAGAAACGATTTCCGGTATTTGCCCCAAAATTATTGTTCGTACTTAAATGACAGTAAATGACTTGTTGGTCTGTGAAACATGTGTCAAACATATCTCTCTTGATTGATATCGAGCCACTTGAAGTCAGAAAATATATTTATGTCATGAGGTAGAAGCTGCAATCAGTTTTTGTCAAAGAGACTTTTATACATCCTTTAATTACGAATGTAAAACTCTCACTGCAACAGAGATTGCACCAAATACACAACAGTTAAACAAAGATGCTTTGGATTGATTATATTGTAGAATATAGAGTGTGTACAATAATGTCAAAAAGATACCTGCTAAACAGATGACCTTTCTATTTTATATATAACAACTTCGTAAATGGTGTTGACTGCAGACTATTTTTCAATATAAACAGAGATACTACCAAAAAAACAACACACACACATACATAAAAAACACATACAATCAACGGAAATCACTTTTTGTCAGACGATCACCTTTTAACACGACACGTGTGCATCACAAGATAACCTATACAACCATCTATGTAAAGTTTCGACAATTACCGTATGCTTTCTGAAAGCATGATGATAAATAAACTACAGAGAGAATGTATTTGGTGTCATTGTTTTTATTGGCACAAAGTGAAGTGAAACTGCCTCCTCGGCCTCCGTGTCTCGGTTTGCGTCTAAGGCGAGTATCATAGGTGGTGGTTTCTGTTTTGTTTTTAAGAAATGACACGTGCAGGTTACATTTCTCTCACAATACGCGACACACTGGGACCAGGTAAGTCCAGTATCTTGTAAAATTGGGGGAATCACAGATACACTCCACCCACAAAGCTTATCAATCACGTAAGAATGTCAGAAAGAATTTACCAACAAATTCCATCACTGATGTTTCCCACAGAAGTTTGACAGAGAAGTGAAAGCTCGGAGGAATAAGCGGAGCTCTAAAGTTATGAAAACATAATCTGTTAATCAAATGAAATATACTTGTCATTTTTATTTCACTACTTGTAAATACTTTATTTTTAATGTGAAATCTGTAGATGAGGCAAATTGGACATCTTGCGTGTAGCCCTACCTTCTAACGACATTGTTTCCAGAAAGTGATGATCACTAACTGACTGATTAGTCATACAACAGTTTGAACTCTTTATCCAACTTTATCCGCCATGCCACCCACTCACATTCCAGCTCTCAGAGAGGCGAGATTACATAGTTTCTAATAAGGAGTTTAAAGGCTTATAAATGGGAGCTTATTGCACTTTAAGCGTATTAGAATTTTAGTTTACTCATTTATACAGAAAGGTGTGTTAGCAGGTTTTTCTACAGGTGCACTGCGACCTCAAAGGGAGATAGTAAGGCCTGCACCCATCTACTCTGTATTTTTGTTTACCTTGTTGTGGAAATCAGTTTTTAAAAAATGTTTCACGTTCAGCTTTCACGTTGATAATTACGTGACGAGTTACTTTGAAGATGAATCGAATTAACAGAGGAAAAAAATGGTAACCAATGATCAAGTTAGGCCCATAATTACCACTGGCAGCATTAAACATGAACATGAACACACTGGTGGACTCGTAATTATAATCCTTTATTCTGATATTGGCCATTCTGCACTACTTTTGTTTCTTTAATACTTCTGTCTTTTTACTTGAGTGAGCTAAGTCGTAAAGATTAAGTATATTTACCCTGGTGTTGCTATGTTAAAGATCTGAGCACTCTCTCCGCCACTGCATCACATAAAAAGGCTGCTATGCAGAGTGCTGTAAAACACAACTGTCAGCGTGCACTAACTGACTCTCTGTGCCTGTCTTTCTTTCGCGCGCACTGTACGCTGACGCACACACTCAAGCTGGGAATTTCATAAACAGCCCGGATCTTCTCCTGCCGTCACTGAGAAGGAGGCGGGGTGCTAGTTGAAAGGGGGAGAAGGTCCAGACAGGAGCCGGGCATGTTCAAACATATCCAAGCAGAGCAGCCTACCAACCCGCACGGTGTCCTGTCATTGCGCACAGACTGAACTTATTCCCAAACTGTGTGGCATAGACAAATGTGTTTAACATCATCTTTACTGTAGCTGATCTGTTTCCCCGAGGGACGTTGATACGGCAAGACACGGGATGCGTATTTATTAAATTCATCTTGAAACACGTCGCTGCTGAGGATTAAGTTGCCTAGAGTCTCGTACTGAAGACGTTCCTTCAGCGTGGAAATGTCGTTCGCGGCCAAGGCGATGAGAGACGGACTGCTGGAGAAGCGCAGCAGTGGGCTTCTCCAGCTGTGGAAGAAGAAGCGCTGCGTCCTCACTGAGGACGGGCTGCGCTTGCACAACTGCAAAGGAGGCGGCGGTGATGCTCCGGGTTTGGCGTCGAGCTCCAAAGTCAAGGAGCTTCGCTTTGAGCGCATGGTCACGGTGGACTGCGTGGAGTATAAACGTGGGCTGGTGTACTTCACTGTGGTCATGGTTACGGGCAAGGAAATTGACTTTCGGTGTCCGCAGGACGGCACAGCGTGGAACGCAGAGATTGCTCTGGCTTTGGTGCACTATAAGAACCTACAGGCCGTGCAGACCGGGAGGAACCGGCACCTGTCTACGGGACACCTGGGCAGCACTGGGGAGGACGAGGAGCTCTGATTTTCGAAGGTATCCTAAGTTGTCGTCTGGTTGGACTGAAATAGCTAGAAGTCAAATTGTGACTTATTGGCGTGGGAAAGCTTTTATTTAATTTATGTATAAATCATTTTATCTGGGTTTTGGAGAGAGTGGCACCACACCCTCTCATTGCTCAAATATCCTCAAGTTCACTCCCAGTAGCTGAGACTGGCAGTGAATCCCAAACAAATGCCTCAGCTAAACAAACATAATTTTTATTATTATTATTATTGTTGGTTTTTCAAGCATTTGGCAATTTAAGGCACAGATGTGTGCGAGTAGTAACACACCTGACTTAACATGTCATTTCCTTTCTGTGCTAATCACCAAACGAGTTGTTGCAATAGTTGGATGAAAAGGAATGAAAACGTCCAGACTCTTGGGAATGAGGTGACACAGAGCTGAGAAGCACTCACGTTAAGCTCGTGCTGAAGGTTATTTACAAGTACCACTTCAGTGTTTAGATGTTCCACCGAGTTAGAGTCCTCTCCGAGTTTTTCCTTACTATGGTCATCTGCCTGTACTACACCTCAGTAGACACAAACCAGCTTCACTTGAGGACATAATTAAGATGCAACGTGAGCCTTCAAAATAACATCTGCCTGCCCCTCCCTCACCAAGCAGTCGAGTATTTTTAAACACATGCACAAACACACACACACTGACTTTCCTTATGAGTTTAGTTGACATGAAGCAGTGGGACATTAAGGGTGTTAAGAGCTATCTGTCGTTGTGACTTTTGAGATCAAGGGTGCAGTCATCACCCTGTAATGGAAACAGAGTTATTTAATGAAACCGGTCATCTCAAATGAACTCGTGACCCAAATGTGTGAGTCTGAACTATGAGCTCACAGTTTAGGAATCTGCAGCGATGGTTCTTTAAGAGAGCTCCTCTAGTCAAGTGCCTAAATTAACTTAGGAGCCGTGGTAACAGTGCAATTTAACTCATTACAAATGCACTTTTCAGCGACCCTGCTGCTGAACATAGACATTAACAACCATGTGTGTGTGTGTATTTTTTTAAAATCTTTTTTTTTTTTTTTTTTTTTATCATAAAAAACATAAAATAAATCTTTTTTTCTTTCTTCAGCCTTCCTGCTTCCTTGGAGGGAACCAATAAGAAGGGGAAAAGGGGTACAACTAACCAGATCCAGAGGATGCACAGAAAGGTCATCAGTGAATATGGAACAAACGACTGAGAACAAGTGTCACAGAAACTCAACTTGTCTTCCCTCATTCACTTGCAGTCATTCAAAGTATAGGAATCTGATAAACTGTGGATAAAGACTTTGTTTCTGTCCTGATCTCATTGCTTAAGGACAATTTGGAGACTCCTGCATAAAAAAAGCTGTTTTCTGGGAACAGTTTACCCTTTGTGCCTTGATGTTTCAGTAGCATCTTCATTTTTCAACATCATTTTGTGACAGTTTTTGACGCTGCTGAAACAGGAGTCAGTTTGTTCTGCAGGCTTGTTTTTGAAGGACTGGTATGACTTACTTTGAAAACTTTAACTTGCAGAATGAGCAGATCTTTGATGTTTTCTAAAGATGGAAATGAAGTATTTTGTTTCTGACATGTTGCACTCTGTATACTACATATTTGCTTAAACCATGTACAGTATTAGAACTGTAAAATAATAATAATAATAATAATAAATTTTTGTAATCAGATTCATCTGACATATTTTAATTGGTCTTCTATTTTTAAATGGTGTTTCACTTCATTTCACTCTTCACTAGGAAGTCTAAAGTCTTTTAGCACTTAACTGTCAGCTGCAGTTTATTTTAGATTCAAAACATTAATTGCTAAGCTCATCTGTTTCCAGTTGTGTGTTAACCTTGCTGTTATAGCCTCTGGAAAAAACACACACCCGACACACATAGACACACATAGACACACACACACAGTGGCATGGTTTTCCTGCTATTGCGTGTGTGCTGAAGTCAGGGCACCTTTTGTTCTGAGAGGTTTGGAGGACTAATGAGAAGCACAGTGAGCCTGAGGCATGTGCACACAAACATCCACCCACACAGATTCACCTACAGGAACGTATGTGCACACCCAGCATGAAGTTCATCCAGGCCTAAGCATCAGCAGAGTCTTGTCAAGGAGACATAGAATTTATTGTTCATTTAATCATTTTGTGCGTGTTTTTGTGTGTATATCAAGAATATAGCAGTCTGTGTGTGATATGTTTAGCTGTGTGGCTCGGTGCACTTTTAGAATAAAGGGCTAGTTGTATAGCAACTTCTCGTGTTCCTGTGGAAAACCCCCATTGCCACACCGCATGAGTCAGCAAAGGACAAGGAGTGCTGCAAGAAGCAGAGATGGATCATTGTATTAAGCAGTATGTTTGCGTGTGTGGATTTGTGTGGAGAGCAGGTTTTACACAGAATATATGTGAAGTAGAGCCGTGGAGAGGTTACATCTTTAAAGGTACAGTGTGTAAAATCTCACCACTAGAGGTCAGCAGATTGCAGTCCACAGAATTGTGTTTTCTATAGTGGCTGTTCATCTGTAGTGAGTGTAATCCAGGGGTGTCAAACAATGAGGTCCGGGGGCCAGAATCGGCCCAGCAAGAACTCTAATCTGGTTTACTGGATGGCTTTGTAAAATGTAAAGGAAGACTTAAATTGTGGAGTGTATTTTCTGCATTTTTATTAGTTTTACAGCATTTACTGCTGAAAAAGACCTCCCCACAGTCATTAATACTACACCAAAGTAACTAGGTGTGTGTGTCTCCTGATGTAAAATGAGTTTGATAGCCCTGGTGTAGGCTTTCAGTCCGCTGTTTACCTCAGCTGTCAATATACCTGTGTCCACCTCTGTTTACTCTGGAGGAGGCTGTAAAACTTAAAGTGTAAAGTTGATGAGTCCGTGAAACTCACTTCTGTCTGATGAAGGCACTGAGGTGAGTTCTGAAGGATATCCTGAACTTTTTTGTCAGTAAGCACTGCTGCATTGCAGGTGTTAGCTGCTTGTAGCTGGTGTTTGTGAAACTTTCTCTGAAGTGAATCTAACATGGTTGGACTCGGACACTTAACAAATAGACTCTAATATGATGTGAGAATGTAACTAAACTGCTTATCAGAGGGAAACTTTATTTTTTAGGAAACTTGAGACTAACATTAGCTTGCATAAAGTTAGCTTTTAACCAGCTGTTATTGTTTTTTTTTAGCTAGCTAGTCAGCTGCCTGGTGATGGTAGGATTACATTTATAACCCTCTGACAATAAGTAATTGGGTCACTATCTAGAATAAATACAAATAAATCAATTAAAAAAAACAAAGTGAGACTAGAATGTGATGGAACAGTTATGAAAGTGACAGGATAACAGCTAATAGCAAACATGTATTCAGTATTATATGAAAACACACATTAACTTGCATCTTTTTCTCCTTCACGACACCAAAGTATTATCCACTTCTTTCAAGCGTGTCTCCGTGCAATCGTTCACATATTTTTGGTTTCTGTCACTTCCACAGCTCTTCCATCAACTTAATGTCTCCCCAAAAACACTTCGATTGTGTCTTTTAAAATTTTGTTTTATTCAACGTTCTGCGTGCTTTAAATTTCCATTGTGTTTTTTGTGCTATTGCACCATTTTTCCCTTTTCTGGTGTTTTCTTAAGTTGCAGTGTGTTTGTTGTCTCGGGGCCACTATAATCAATCGTGTTTATGCACGTTTTTGTGTGGTTGAGCACTGACTTCAGTTTAGGAGATAAGGCTCAAGGTAGGGAGGAGAAGATGAGGTGGAAATGAGAGGAGAGGGAAATGAAGAGGAGAAAGATGTACTGAGAAAGAGATGATGAAAATATACATATAAAAATGTTAAATAGTCTTATATAGTTTGAAAGAGTTTTTCAGAATACATCAGTTTTTAGAAAATTTAAGAACACACTGATCAGTTTATAGATATATATGAGTACAACATTCTTTTCTTCTATTAAATAACCTAAAAAAATACTTAGTGTATCATTAAATCCGATGTCTGTTTAATCACAGTTTTTAGTGGAATTCTCTGTCTAAACTTCATAACTTCTTTCCAGGGAATCTGACAAACACGCAAATTGAGCTACAATTAATTAAGAACTAGAGTGGTATCAGATGTGGACTCATAATGTTTTCCTGATGTTGACTCTAATGCGCCACCAATGGGACAGCCTGTTGATTAATCTATGTTGGAGTGCGTTCTTCACTGACCAGAGCTCACTTCAAAAATCGTTGGCAAGCCTCCAGCTTCTCAGCTTCTAAGAGATGGAGCTGCTGTGTAAATATTACACCACTAGAGGTCTGTCTCGCAACTTTTAAGTGAGGAAAACGTCTGTGTGTACACACAACTGTGTGTGTGCATGAATCTGATTCAGGCTTATCTAAGTTCTCAGATAATCTGTGTATTTAAAACGTTTTGTGTTTTTTCCCCTCTACCATTGGTTTACATTCTCCATTATCTGTTGTCTCATACTGTGCAAGACTGCAAACAGAATGCCTCTGTGTATTTGTGCATGTGTGCGTGTGTGTGTGGCATTTGATAGTTCAACAAGTTATCATTCAAAATATGGACATAGTCATGTATAGAACATGGTTTAAACTTTATTAAAGTAATAGTTTTCTGGTTGACTTTGTCAGTTTCTGGATATTGTTGTTGAAAGGTTTTGGCCCTCTCTTCCTTGCAATGTTGTTTCAGTTTATTTCAGTTCAGTTTCCAGGCATTTGTTTGTACACAGCACTCTTAAGGTCCTTGTTAAAGAATCGTGGATCAATGTAGTTGTCATTGTGCAAGCTGATTAGATCTTTAGCAAGAATGCTCACCTCTGTTTTCACACATACACACATATCACATGATCACACGTCGCAGACACACACGTCACATGTTCACATGTGAGTGTTTTATCTGTCACATGATTAATGAGATGTTTGTGTAAATACTGATGTTAATAAAAGGACTGTGAGAGGGGGCCGGAGTTTGGAGTTGGCTGAGATCAGCGCTGTGGATGAAGAGTCTTCTCAGCGGGTTTAAGTGTTAGACCCCTTGCAGCATTTTTAATCAAACTTAAGTAGAGTTTAAAGACATTCCCTTTTTGTTTTCAACCATTCTTCTGTAGAAAGCGCAGTTTGTGGTCTTGCTCACATTTGACACACAAGTGACTGGTCTCTGAGTCTACTGGGGTTTAAGCCCAAAGATCCCAACATTCCTTCCTCAGAGGCATTTGTGTTTTTAATCCCTAAAAACCTTCAACATCTCTCACTGAGGCTTGTAGAAGTCTGATTTGTTCAGATGAGTCACAGCTGTGGTTAGGAGCCATATTTTTGCAATTTCACTGAGCATTGCTCGTTCTGACTCTTGAGTTAAGGTTTATTTATCTCTCAGTTTACACATTTTACGCATAAAATCATCTCATCAGACAGCACCGTACATTATTAGACAATATGAATATCTTTGTACATATCTGTAGGAAACTTAGGCAACCTATTTACAAGTAATAGCAGACATGTGTTTAGAATTTCAGTGGTGTGACTGTGTGGGTGCAGCCACCCTTTTGTCTTCATTTGGATTACAGACGGTGTGGCGAGGTTTCACTTTGTCCGTCAAGAAGATTTGTCTGAAAGGCGTCCTCACATGCATGTCTGGCATTTTAATCTCTCCTTCGAGGTTTAGGTGTTAGTAAACAAAGCCATGCTCCTGGTTCATGTAGCTGTACTCAATATGGCAATATCATGAGTTAAATATTTTAAGCATGCCGTGAGCGTGCTAAGATGTTAATATGAGAATGTTAACATAATGTTTATCATTGCTGCCTGAGCTCTATTATTATCACCAGAATGATTGCATAGAGAAGTCTGGGACTAATCCCTCCTCAACATGCATGCCTTGATCCAGAAGGAACAGTACAGACTGCATCCTTTATTAAATCTTCATTTAATATGCATTGTGAGAATTCATTTTAGGCATATTTGATGGATTAATTAGCTAATAGCATGGTCTACAGTTTTGCAGGTATCCAGTTATAGATTATCCTGGAAATCAGATAAATAGAGCCAATATTTAGTTTGCCTTGGAAGAATATCTGTTCACCCCTGCCCTGTTCAGATTACCCCCGGCCTTGTCCATGCTGGGACACTCAGAACCGCTTATCTGATATGGGGTAGATTTGATATGATGACAGACGTCTTAGCACACTAATGCCTGTTTATATTTTTCCATTTGTCAGTGTGACATCATGCATTTTATTGCACTGATTGCTTGCAGGGTCGTCTGCAGTATGCACTATACAGCTACCTGCAGTCTGTTAATAATGCATCTTTGACACTCCTAAGAGGTGATTGACCAATTTGCATTTGTGCATTTGTCTGCTAGTGCCATATTAGTGTCATAATTACAAAAACAAGTGGACTTTATAGCAAGACCCAAGAGACCAATGGAAGTTTAACTCTTTATTTTCATAAGCAGGGAATAAAGTGCAACATTAAGATGCAAGGAAGTATTTAGTAATGGAGGGCAGCACAGGGACTAAGCAGCGGAGCACCAGAAGACTGCAGGAGAAGATAAAACAGATTCGTGGCATTTTTAGATGAGTCTTGAGAGT
Organism: Oreochromis aureus; assembly: GCF_013358895.1. Classification (NCBI taxonomy): domain Eukaryota; kingdom Metazoa; phylum Chordata; class Actinopteri; order Cichliformes; family Cichlidae; genus Oreochromis; species Oreochromis aureus. The sequence goes on along the minus strand of NC_052961.1, from coordinate 18,710,862 downwards.
AAATTTTTTTATCGAGGATTGACTGGAGTTGAGGGGAAGCATGCAGTGGTTTTAGAGGACAGGCAGGCACATGAGGTTTCCAGGTGAACAGGGAAACAGTGAGCAATTTCTTCAGGTTGTAGGTAACATAAATCCAGCTGAGAGAGAAAGGTCAGATAACCAGAAAGCACACATAAAATGAGTCATGATTTGAGAGTCTTATTATCACCACAAGGGCAACAACAACCAGCTAAAGAGCGGGAACGTACACTGGCCTTTTATCCCTGAGAGGTGATCAGTAAATGGAAAGCAGGCGTGCAGGCAGCATTCAGGAGCCGAGGTAGACCCACCCACGGACAGAACAGCAAACCAGAGCACGGCCCAAACTCCACCTTAGATCAAGAGACTAACTAGTCATGAATAAAAGCATTAAACTGGTTTAAATTTTGACCCAATCATGGTGCAAGAGGAAAAGTTCAAATTCCTCCAAAGGGAACTTAAATATCTGCCCCAAAGTTTGTACCACACCTGTTAAGTTGACTCAAACACAGAAGACACAAAGTCATCATGGATCAAAGAAAAGGCACGGGATCAATAAAATCATAAGGATTAATTCCCTGTTGACCATAAATCTCCTCATAAAATATTATGACATTTCACCCAATATCAGCTGAGGCGATTCTCTGTGGATTAAAGTGCTGGAATGACAAACCATAGCTGCCCTTTATACAGCTGCCACTGGCATGGCTTAAAAAGTCACGAAGCCTTCAGCGTAACCACATAAAGGACCCCTGTCATTATACTGCACAGCTATCATCACCACTTCTACTTAGTGTACTTACAAGTGTTTTTTTTTCCTTGATTTTTTTTACAGAATTTCCTTTTCCAAGCAGTCTCTGGCCAGCTTATAGCTGATATACATGTTTACCTACAATTCATCATTTGAGTTACTCTCATCATCATGTGGGATCCAAAACCAAAGCCTTCAGGCTCCAACTATATTGCCATTGTTTACATGAACATGTGAGAGGAAAAATGAGCAGAGCAAGATTATGTACCAAGAAGGACGTGGCTGACTAATAATAGCGTCCACACACAAAAGAAAGCGAGATCTAGACAATGGGCGGTGCAGTTAAATAGAGGGCTCATCTCTGATCTGTCCATCGAGCTCCATCCGTGGTCACATCTCTCCTGCCTCTGACACTGGTAAGTTCCCTTGATAAAACGGTCTCTCTGTAGCATTAGGCATAAGTTTTCTATCTGTGGATTCTTAGTAAAGGAATACCTCATGCCTGAGTCCAGCCATGCATTTGTCGAAAATGTGTCATGCAGATTTCAAATTGAGACATCTCTGTACAGTGAGAATACAGATTGATCTTGTAGTATTAGTTTATTCAGTATGTCAACCTGGTGAACAATGGGGACATAGCATAGCAGAGAGATAGACAATAATAAGTGTTTCAATGCTATTTTGTTAGCAGCCCAGTTTCATCTTTGGGCACAGACTGTATGTACACTATAAAGCTGTACTATCATAAAGTAGTGATCAGTGATGATCAGTTGAAATAATACAAACTGGGGAGTTTAAATCTGCAGCCAAAGCAACTATGTTCAAATCCGAGGTTGACGTAAGCTTTCCAAAGCACCTTGGGTGGGTTTTTTTTTTCATTGCCAAGTTGGCCGCACCACAGAGGGTCATAAGCATCCATGAGTTACTAGCAATAAATCCCTGATCCAGGCTGGGCACCCCACAGCACAGTCACCCACCACAGCTGTCTATCAGTTGTTCCCTGGTCTATTTGGGGAGACAGGCCACTCTAAATTCCTCTTGGCAAGATAATCCTGAGGAGAAAGACAGGGATAAGGGACAGAAGAGATGGATGAGGGACGGCTATCTGTCTGGAATTTTCCTAATCCGCTGGAGCAGATTGTAACCCCATCGTGCTAGGTGGTCTTATGTGGTGCCATTCTCAAATGGAACCAAATAGTGAAATGAGAGGGGAGGTATGAGGAGAAAGGCTGGCCTAAATTGAAAGAGTGAAAGGGTGAGTGCTGCAAATCACTTGCAGATCTGATAAAGGACAAAGGGCAAGATACTGAGGGGGAGGAAAGGTAAGACCAGGTAATAACAAAAGTGAAAACAACACTAAAACATTGAGATGTCAAGACAAATTAAGCATCTTACTGGCGTTAATGTGTCACTGTTTTTTATGGAATGTTTATATGGTAGAAAAGGTTCCTTAGGCAAAACTGCACTCTGTAAGTTCTGTGAAAAACTAGGACACTGATTCCCCAAACATTTTGTGCCTGTATGATATTTTCATGCACAGCAAACACATTTTCTTAAACATGCATTAAAAAAACAATAAAGCTTCAGCAACCTCAGACTTAAAAATGGATTTAAGGTTGCCTAGACCAGCAATTTCCAAATTCCTTTTGTCCAAACAGGTGAAGACTGCTTAACACCTCTTATCCTCTGCCAATTCATTATTAAAATGTTCCCCCACCTATTGCTTGGCTCCATTTCTATATCGTTCGGTTTTAGACTATTTTAGACCGTTTTAACTTATATGCGTAAATGCTAACTTTTATAATCCATCAGCACGTGGATTTGTATATTTTGATGTCACAGGATATATTTAGATTAATTTAGATTGTTACGTTTATTTTTAGTGAAGCTGCACCAACCTGCCAATGCAACAAACTTCCAAGGATGTTGTCAGTTTTGCAGTGCTAACACAGAACAAAGAGGGATTTCTCCAGTGTGCCATCAAAAGCGGACACACTTAAATAAAGTATGATACTGTACAATTGGCCTGCTGACAGTTTACAAGCGCTGAAACCGACTCAACGTTCTTATAGAACTGCAGAAAGGTGATCCAGCCCAAACAAATGATATGTATCTGATCCGCTGACCAAACAAATACTGCCAACGGTTCAGGGTGTGTTTCTGTGTGAGCGTGTGTTTCTAATCTCTCCCGTCTCTTTTCCAGTGAGATCTCAACAGCAGGATGCCTGAACATGTGTGAGTGATCAGGTTTTGCATTCTTATTATAGATACACAGACATAAAAAAAAAACAAACAAGTATGTCTTTAAGCATTTTAAATTATGTCTTTTTCTCTTCTTTTACAGCCAAGAGGTAAGACCATCTGACCGCTAACTTGTTGATACAATATTCAACTATTTTTATAACTAAGTTAACCTAGTAAACTACATATACTTCATATTTATTGATAATCTTGTGACTCATCTTAACCATACAGCGGAAACCCAAGATCTCAGCCTCAAGGAAGCTGATGCTCAAGGTAAGAGAAATCATGGGCAGACTTATTTGATTTATTAGTGTAATACAGGTGTTCAGCCCACAGGAGGGCAGCAGATATAGACAACTGAGAGAAAGCCAGCATCTGAATTTTTCATCTGTCATGTGAAAAAAATTATGTGATTTGTGTTTTGAAAGAATCCGAACGCATATGTAATACATTATTTTATGTCGATTTGGCAGAGTCTGATGGTGGCAAAGGCCAAGGAGGAATTGGAGCAGGAGATTTTAGTCAAAGAGGAGGAGAAACATAGGTACCTGGCTGAGAGGGCTCCTCCTTTAAATATGAGTGGCCTGAGCCTTGGCCAGCTTCAGGTATGTTCCCTACAGATTCCCTAAAATCTCCCATTTTTCTTTCCATCCTTTGCAGCGACAACTTAGATCATTCCCAAATTATGTCAATACAGCATTGTATTCTAAAAAGTAAATCAGGACAAGAAATCAAGTAAAGAAAAGACTGCACATGATCCCTTTCATACTAAGTTTTCCTTTGTCCATGTGTAGGATCTCTGCAGAGAGCTCCATGCTAAGATAGATGTAGTTGATGAGGAGCGATATGACATTGAAGCTAAAGTCATGCTCAACACACGCGAGGTTGGTACGCTTTATTATCCCAGCGCATTTCCTGATTCAATAAGTAGAATTTGAAATGTTTCATATCAGTTATACTTTACGTATATTATGCAACACTATGATCACCATGAGAAACTGCTACATCCTGCTCCCTCCATTCTGTGTCACTCAACCAGATTAAAGACCTGAATATCAAGGTACTGGACCTCAGGGGGAAATTCAAGAGGCCTAATCTTCGACGTGTCCGTGTGTCAGCTGATGCCATCCTTCGCTCGCTGCTGGGCTCCAAGCACAAAGTCTCCATGGACCTGCGAGCCAATCTCAAGTCTGTCAAGAAAGAGGACACTGAAAAGGTGCATGCAAATGGGAAAAGAGAAGATGCAATCATGCATGTGCACACAGAATACAATGAAACCAGCCCGAGCAATGTCTGTGCCATCCTTAGAGCACAAATATGCATTCAGCTACTGTAAGGTTTCAGATACAGACATGATGTCAGCGCTTGAGATGTCATGGAACACCTGAAAACGCTGTTTTCAGTGTGTGTGAAAGGTGTGTTTAAGACACCGAGTAGGAAGCCACAGCAGGGCGGGGACGGTGTATTTGTGAGAGAAGGCACAGAACACAAGACAATGATCCCATTGTACACAGAATATTAGCCTTTGTGACCACTTCTCCCAACTCCTGAGCGCATGCACATGTGCAGATTAGCTTGTTCCGGTGTGTGTATACTTGTGAATGAATGTGTGTCTCTCCAAGTCTGAGGTAAACCAGTTATACTAGTATGGTAATAAACAATTCGCCAAAGGGTTTCCTATTGAAATGAGCAGGTCTCAAAGGCTTAGATCCAACAATAACATTTTCTGAACCTGCTCTACTTTGCAGCCTCTGTTTTTAGTCTTTTATACTCTCTGTTGCACAATCCAACTGTCTGCCTTATCTGCAGAAGAGGCCAGTGGAGGACAGTGACTGGAGGAAGAATGTGGAAGCCATGTCAGGGATGGAGGGAAGGAAGAAGATGTTTGATGCTGCTAAAGGTCCTGCGCAGTGAAGCCAGGAGGTGGGCTGGGGTCACATCAGTGACATCACTCCCCTACATCTGAATCTGTCCTATTCTTCTTGGGTCTATTGTGGCATCTGTGTTGTTGTTTCATGCTGATGTCCCTGCGTATGCTCCTGCCATGGAGGTGACAATATGCCCCCACACCCCTGAAAGGCTTTCAACTATTCTGTTAGCTTTTTTTGATAAGGCGTTAAAATGACTCTGTTATGTAAGATTATTTGTACTTTTCACACCATGTTGCACCATAGCCCCAGACAATCGGCCTGATATTTGTATGGCGGACAAACGTGCCAAATTAAACTGTATATGTGATTGTTTTGCTTGGGGATAAACTTTAACCTTGTAATGTAGATTATCAAATCATAGTGGTTAAAAAAGGTGCACTTCATTAGCTGGACTGAAAGGAAAAAAGAATGAATAAAATATTAAAAGTACACTTTACATGAAACGTTTTTCTGTGTGATACTCCTTCATGTGTGTTCTTTGATCAACTGCTGTATTCAGATATGTAAAATGCTTTTATAAATTATGAGAATTTGAGTTTCAGTGATCCTATTGCAGTAGGACTAGCTTTTTATTGCAGGTTGCAGACAGCAGATAGAGCAAATGCACAGATGAACACATGCAGTTTAAATGGTTTGTGTTTGTTCTTATGGCTAAAACATCCACTATTAAAAAATGCTTATTTCTACTCCAGTCTGAAGTCACAATTTGTTCAGTCTGTGATGCCAACCTTGCCAACAACTCCCATATGGTTAAGACATCAAACTGCTAGATCATACAGGACTGGGATTGACTCCCAGGACACCTGGGGATTAATGGGAACAGTACCTTGCTGTGCTCAACCTCCCAAAAAGAAAGTTCATACTTTGATCCGATGAATCTGCTCTGCAACTTAATGTATGCTTAAAAATGGCAAGCATCACTACTGCTAATAGCTTTTCAATATTGGTTACAGTTACTTGTTAGTTTGAAGGATTACTGTTTGCTGCAACAAAGCAGCAAATTGTACATTTTAACTGATATGCTTTGTGTGCATGCTGTCCAGATGTAAAGCACTTCTGTCTGTTTTGCATGCCCATAAAGCACACTCTGCTTCAGTACTTTTATAAATCGCCTTATCCAAATGGATGCAAAGCACCCGCAATAGTCTTGTGTCTGTAAATATAACTTTTGTCGGGAATGTCTTTCTGTTTTATTTCCGTTTGTTTGATCAGGTCTTTCCTGAAAATGTAAGGCTAATATTAGACACAGGGACATTATAACAGACTGAATGGACACTGATGCATAAAAACACAGAGTTCATTACAGGACCTAAAATGCACCGGTGCAGGCAGTGGCATGCAAACTACTTCCATAAGATAGCAGATGCATGATAGAGCAACAATGCATGCCATAAGACACCCTCTGCTTTAAATAAAAGCGAAGCAGACTCTGTTTTTCACAAGCACAAGCACATGCACAGGTGAAACATGAAAGAGTCTTGATATGCATCTTATGCTATGCCTCAGTTATCAGTTACGATAATATCTAACTTTGTTTACTGAGGAACTGCACAGAGTATAACAGACACAGATGTGGTATAAAGTGTGTGTGCACCTGAGTCTAGGTCAGAGTCCAACACACATGGGCTCCAGAGAAAGGTGTGGACTCACACAGCAAACACTCTGACTCAGACTGTAGTGAGAGTCCAGTACAAGAAAGGATAATATATATTTGTATGCTTTATTATTATCATTTAATAAGAGTTTGATTGGTATTCACTACTTGTTGTACTTAGTACAGGTTAGATAGATTCCCGCACAGCCTGTAAGATACACAAAAACAAAATGAATATAAGCGTAAGATTAATTATTCTGGGATATTTTATTGCCATTGCCTGAATAAGCTAAGTGTCCAGGGGCGGGAAATGGCCCCAAAGTAGTGTCAGTTACAGGTATCACGTTTTCCACACTTCCACCATACAAGGTGCTCTCTGGCGCGCGCTCTCCCCACCCCTCACTCCCAGTCTGTCAGGTGGGGAGCTTACCTTTGTGGTCACGTGACGCGTCTGTGTGCCGGGGTAAAGGTGGACTGCTTTGTGCTGCGGTGACTGTAATTTGACTGCCGCCCTCAGAGTGCCAGTCGACTTTCTCGGACTGTGATCGTAGCTGACCTGGAAACTATTTTATTTTTTCAATATGTCTTTGAGTCGGAGAAACTGGTCGGCTTTGTCCAGGTAAGATTACCTCCCCGGACTCCTGGGTTTCTAAACAGACTAGTTACCTGTGTGTTTCAGAGCAATGCTCGCGCCTACTGCTTTTTTATAGATGCTGGATGTTTAGGAACGCGCATAATTAACATATTTTGCAGGGTCTTCACTCTGGCAACAAAGCAGCCTAATTTGAAAGAAATGATTTATTACATTCATATAGTAACCGTGTAACATGTAGTCAAACTGGGCATTTCTGTGTCGGTTGGTGTCACTGTTATTACTACAGTCACTTCTGTCTTTTTTGCCGGTTACAGTCTAGAGATAACGGAGAGTTTTGTTCTGTTTTGCCCTTGAATTAATTAGCTCAGTCAAAAAGGAAACACCAGCCTGTCGCTCTGCAGCTGGCTGATTGAATCCACTGATAAATATTTTTTTAAAACAGGATGCAAAATACAGCCAAAAAAAGCGGTTGATGAACAAGTAAAGCAGGTTCCCTGTAACGGTTATTAATCTTTTCTTTTAAAGTACAAACCAAAAACAAATAGTGTGGAGGATCCACTTATCAAGTTCTCATGTATAGCACCCTGTTTTACATATGTCCACCACCTGTATCCTCACTGAGCCTCGGCCTGTTCTCTGTTTTTTTTTTTTTGTTTGTTTGAACATCCATATTTGCTGATTGTTTTGATTCTGCTTTCAGCCTTGCACGACAGTGGACAATGGAGGACGAGGAGGAGGTGGAGAGGGAGAAGAGGAGGAGGGTGAAGAGCTCAAGCACCAGTGCTGACCAAGATGATGACTCCAGCCCCACTCCCACTCCTAAAAACACATCTGCCAGCGACAGCGCCTTTGGGACAGACTCCTCAAGTGAAATGTCCCAAGGCTCCAACAGGTTGTTCTCATAGTTTAGTAAAACAAATATGTCACGTTGGACTTGGCTCATACGCTGTCTAAACACAATCCTCTTTTTACTACTGTGGACTTTGTCTGTGTGCCTGTTTTGTTCTTTTGGTTTCTGACATGTAAGAAGGCTTTTTTAGTGGTTTCAAACTAGCAAAGGGATGATTCTCACAGTTTTGCCCCATGGGAGTGTTTCTGTATACATTTCAAACCCATGAAAACACCTGATACCCATGCAGGGAAAGTATGAAACGCTGTCAGAAACCCCGACAGCTGAGTACCTGTCTTCAAAGAGCCTTTTATAATAGAAACCCGATCAGATGCAGGACCGACAGATCTTTTTAGGTCTCTCTAGAGACCATTCATCACATGTGTTGGTCATTAATGTGCCCATATGTACTGTTTATTGCCAGCATGGAGCAGGTACAGCTTGACTTTGTGGAGATGCTGCGAGTGCGTGATGAAAGGCGAAGGATGCGGCACGTGGAAACATTGAGACAACAGAAGGAGGAAGGGGAGGATGAAGCTGAGGTCAGCAAAGAAGGAGGTGCCAGGGTAGAGCTGCTGGGAGACATGGATAAAGAGAAGGAAAGTGTTGACAAACCACAGCCACCAGTAAAAACATCTTCTCACAGTCCCACCAGCACCACCAGCAGCAAAAGTAGAACCAGCATCTCAAGCAAAAAAGTAAGAAGGAAGTTGCTCCTTAACTTTCTGGAAGAAAATCTAAAGAAAAAAAACATCTCAAAGATCTTTTGAATGTGCTTGAGTTATCACATGACAGCAACAGTGAAAATCTGTACTAACTCACGTGCCAAATAATGATGTAAATCTTGGATTTTTCATATGATTATTTTGAACTTTTGTCCACCTGGAGTGGAAAAAATAAGGTCATAACTAAAGTTTGATTAAATGACCAACAGAGAGATTTTATTGATTCTCTGAGAAATGTTACAAATGATAAAATATGAACTGACAAATCCTTTGACAAGAAAGCACCAATCTTCCCTCACACAACTAAGTCATGGTACCAGTAGCAGCACCCTGTATAGTTAACTTTTATCCCACACAGAGGGGGAGTTAATTATTCTCTAGATTTTACAACAACAAACTTGTAGTGCAGCATATGATGTCATTTTTGCTGTTAAAGATCAACGCTGGTGTAGGCATTTTCCTCTTGTGGTCACAAGAAGAAGTTAGAATCTACTTTAAACTTTCAGTTTTAGAAAAAGAAGTCAACCCTTTACTCCCCGTCTTGTTTCCGGACTTGAACTCTCCCCGCGAGTCAAGTGACCATGCAAATCATCTCTAAAACTTTGATAAGACGTGCTTGAGGCCCTAATTTGAACTTTATCTTTTATTACCTTCGCAGGCCGCTTTAGCTCTGTGTATCTGCAAATGAGGCCATAACCGCGCCGTGTTATGTAATGCAAGGTGTGTCGTCTGTACAAAAGCTTGTATGCTATGTGCTCATGCTGATTGTCTGCGCTGTTTCTTTCTTTGTCAGCATGAAAATGAAGAGTCATCGGGCAAAGACCCTGATCCAAAACCCTCCTCCAGCCCAGCTCGCAAGTTTGTCAGGTTAACAGTGACATTTCTTTTTTGTTGCTCTGTTGTTCTTTGTTGGATAGTCACCTTAAAGTATCAAATGCATGCTGAACATTTTATTTAGATAAGATAAAGGTTACTGATTCCACAAATGGAAAATGAAAGCATCAGAACAATGTAGAAATACAAAAGAGAAAACAGGATGTATAAAATTGTTTTGTATAGATCGTAAACCACATAAGATAGCCAGAGGATAAGATATGCGTTGGATAGAACAATAAATAAAGTCTGCCTTCAGTTTTCACATGTTAGACGTACTTTAAGATTTAATTTAGGCAACAGATCGGAGAAAACTATACTTTCACTGGTCACTAGTTCCTTTCAACTTCTCTTCAACTTCTCCTTAAATTCACTTCTCTTTCTTGCCTTTCAGTTCTGTCTCCATCTCACTTGACAAGAGTCCATCTGTCAGTGGGCGCACAACTCCCATGAGCCCCGGTTCTCCATCAGCCCCCTGGTCACCTCGCGAACACTGCACTTCACCCTGCCAGAGTCCCTCTCCTCTGGGATCTCAAAGCCCTGTTCAAAATGGGCACACGGAGGAGGTAGCTCACCACACACACGCACAAATAAATACACAAATAAACTGACAGATGGATCATTGACAATATATTCGTCTCAGCTTCAAGTTTTGCTTGTCAAATGCTGTATAAGGCCCGCTAAGCACTGACGATGCATTTTATCAATCCAGTCAGGGCACCAGCACCCTCTGGTGTATAAAAAGAGTAAAGGTTCTTTATGCCGGTAAAAACAATCTTGGCTCCAGAGAGATACCTGCAGCTGCCCCAAAGTGCCAAAGCCCACCTCAACAGCAAACCTAAGTTATTTTACTTTCTCTCAGACCGGCGCGAATAGCTCCACCAGTGGAAACTTTGAACAGGCAAACAAACCTGCCTTCATCAGACAGAGCTCCAGGACTGTATCTTTCAGGGTAAACACTGACACACACACACACACAAATACATGCACATGCACGAGGACACAAAACCATTCAGGCATTCTTCCTGGCAAACGTCAGCATGAACATTTGCCAATTTGACTGTTAAAACACGATTTTATCTGCCATCAGTTTTCAGAATATCAGTTCAGGATAATTTGCTTGTGCCAGTCAAGCTTCCAGTTCATGTTAATAGCTACATGAATATTGACAAGCTTTTACTGCTGACTGGTTGCTTTGTTAACACCCAAACACATCCCAGTGCAGAGGATTATTGAGCAGGTCACTTGCTGCTGACATTTGGACAACTGTAAGTGCCGCTAACACATCCTTGTCTTCCACAGATGATGAGAAAGAAAGAAGAGGATGCTTCGCCGCTCCAGAGGAGGTAAGGAAACACCCTTGTGTTCATTTTGTATCAGCCTCGCTTAGTTTGTTTGCTGACTTGCTGACAACTTATTCTGTTGTAGCTCAAGTGTGAGGATGGCCTCCAAGAAGTTTGAATCCAACACAGTAAGATAACTTTAATTTACTTTCACCTAATATAATTGATAATCAGTAATCATTCATTGGTTATCCTTTTTTTTTGGACCTTCACAAAAACACAATTATATTTACAGTTATAAGGTTATGAGATCTGTAGACCTGCTAGTATTACTGACACAATGTTATTCATAGATAATTTACAGTGTTGATTGTCTTTGTTTTGAAGCCGGACCAAAATGAGGATGAAAACAAAGCATCGTCTTTCCAGAGAAAGTGAGTTTGTATTGCCAATTTTTTAATCTTTATTTATTTGTTTACATTTTATTGAGTGTAACCGATTACACATGTACAAGTACATTAATGTATTCTGTCTTCCCAGCTCTAGGCAGAGGATTTCATCTAGATCCATCCAGGAAAAGATGGAGAGACTGGCTCAGGCAGCGCAGGTCAGACTCTCAGCCCTCCATGTACTAAAGGGGAAATTATGTTCCTGTGTTCTGTAGCAAATATCAGCTGTCAGTCGCCAATGGTCTTCTCTTGGCTCTTCATCCACAGAAGTCTGAGCTGACGCGATTCCCAGATGTCACCCAGAGGACTCTGGTTCTGCTGGAAGAAGTGTCCAGGAAGAGAGAGCTCTTTGAGAAGGAGCAGCAGGTGCAGAGCCCCACCAGTCCCGGAGTTTCCAGACAGGTACAGTCATCATTCGCCGAAAGGCTCTTTTCAGTATTAGATGTGTGTGTAGCGTTAATTAACAAATGATTTTGTAACTTTTGTTGATTTCAGGAAATTAGAGGCTTGACATCAGGAATGTCCGAGCGGATCAACCGCTGGCTCAACAAGAGCAACAAAGCTGGGTCTGCGCACAGTCCTGCTGTAAGTGCAGTATATGGAAGCCAGGGGGCAGTGTTACTCTTTGAGCTGTAAGTCCTGGTTGAGCAGGACATAGTTTGTTGTTTGTGTTGCCTACATTAAATTAACTTTTAAAGAGTTTGCCATTATGTAGGTAACTATGTAAAACTTATGACTGTCGTTAATGATGAAGAAAGTTCGGATAGATTAATTCTTCTTAAACATAGATTTTTTTTCTACTTTGTTAAATTAAGTAAAGTCATTTAGGCATTAAATGAATGGGAAAGTTCACTTTAATTTAATTTCAAAAGTAGCTCAAAGAATTTGATCTTAAGAATTTAGAGTTGGGTATTTAACTTAATTAAGCTGTTCAAAAAGCTTCATATGATATAACCAACTGGCTGTTAGTTTTAGCAGTAGATATTTTTGGCTGCAGAAATCTTATCTTTGTTATATCTGAGCAAAAACAATATATACCTGGTGAAATTCATAAGCACACTGTTTAAAGCAGAGGGTCTCTCTCAGTATGTCTTGACTTGTTATCTGTGGCGCCTACAGAAATACTCACATGACAGACACTTTGTGTTAATCTGTCCTAACATCACTCACTTTTGTCAGAGTAGAGTGACCCGTTCCTCCTGCTTTGTGCCATTGGCTTTTTAGCAGCTATCTATTGAGCATGAAGAAATATTTGAGTTGGTCCAAACTGTCAGACGACATAAAGACCATTTTAGGGTGTGTTTGAAAAACTATTTGCCCCGTGAGAGGTCCCTGGTTCAGAAATATTTCAAAACTCCAGATTTAAAGCATATGGAGTGTGTTTTTTCTTTCTCTTCACTGTAAAAAGAACCGTGATAATGATTCTGTTTCTGATTTGTAGGATTTGAGACATGTGGACATTTCTAGTAAGAGGAGCCTGTTTGAGAATAGAGGTGAAGACAGTGCCTCAAAAACCAGCCCTGGAAAAATCTGAAGTGAAGGAAGTTTATTTATAATGTCTGACAGGTAAGGATACAGCCCCATATTGTACAAAGTGCTACTGATATAGTCTTACATGTCTGGCCACTGCTGTGGAGGAAGTTTTACCAACTCCACAAATTAAGCAAACACGAGGAAGCCATACATGTTTCACTGAACTTTAAAGGCGTTCCTTCAATTATAAATTGCTCTTATTGTGTCTGTATTTGCAGGATTGCAGGATTTTAAGATGGCGAAGGGAGAGGCAGAGATTTGGAAGATTAACGGATTTGATGACTGAGTGATTTTTTTTTTTCCCTTTACCGTCAAAGCACAAATGTAAAACATGCAGGAGGAAGAGAGAGAAATGGCCTGTTGGGTTGTAGCTTTAGAGAACTGAAAAGGAGGAAACTGCTTTTAAAGTTAAAAAGCTTCTATCATACACTTTTGCTTTGCTTCTTTAAAAATAAGTATACCTACTTTTAACATTAAAATACCCCCAAAAAGACGCGTCAGTGATGTTTTATTTGTTCGCCTTAACGTTGTGTAATTTTTTTTAAGCACTTTAAACAGGTGAAGGCTTTAAGGATTATATCTTTTACTGAATTACACTGCTGGGATTGCTGGAGTTGTAATATGTGTGTCTTGTTTAATTTGCCAATGTAATTTTTTTTTTTTTTTTTTTTTGGTTTTATCCGGACTTGTGGACGAGATTCTGCCTTTCTAAGTAATAAAATGTTTTACTACTATAATTGTCTGTGACTATTTATTTTTAAATAGTCTTAGATGAATAAACACACTTTACCTTATCTCAGACCGGGGTGGATATAGATAAGCGCTCCATGCCTGTGTTTCGTCTACAACAAGGTGCCATACAAGGAAACCAGAATATGTGTGTGTGTGTGTGTGTGTGTGTGTGTGTGTGTGTGTGTGTGTGCGAATCAGCTGTCTGTGATCTTTTTGGCTCTGCAGCCCACAGTCATGCACACAGCGGCCTTTTTGGGAAATGGTGATAATGGAGAGTACATGCTATCTAGAAAGTTATTAATAACACAACAAGGGGTCCTAAAGCCTCATCCGCACAACACAGTCCGTCCTTCACCCTCTGACACTCACCCCACGCTCCCGTTAGTGAAAGCGGGACCTGTCTTGTGCTGCAAATCCTCTTTCTTCATCCCTTCATCTGAGCCTCAGGTACGATTTACTAACTGTAACGTAACACGTGTGCACACGAAAGAAAGTGTTTTAACCAGAAAATATTGCAGTTTTTATTGATTTGGATAGAAAGTGAAAGAGAATATCATCTGGGGAAAATTCATGATTGGCATTTTGTTCTAAGTAATCAGATTTGCTGCCGCACACCTGAACGCGCCCTATCATGTCAGACAACGAGGAAGTGGTGGAGGAGTATGAGGAGTAGGTTGGATTTTGTTTCTACTTAAAAATACTTCTAAATGTATCCCGAGAGTACATCCACCATTTGTCACTGACACATAGTTTCTTTGCAGGAAACTGTATGATAATTTTATACTGTGATGCATTTGTCTTTTTGATCATAATAGTAACGCGCCTATGTGATTCATTTTCACAGGGAGGTGGAAGGTAAGACCTCTCATCATGACTCATCATACACAGTGCAGTCACAGCAGTGAAAGATGTGCTCAGCGGTTAAAATGAAAACCCTGTTGTTCAGGCAAATGCTTTCTCTTGGCTAATCTGACGAGCGTGATGTAAAAAAACAAAACTGCTGTACTGTATACTCAATGTGCTATTACAAGGATTTAAGAGGAATGTAAAGACATGTTGCTAATTGTGTCTAGTTTGAATGAAATGTCAAGATCATCTATAAATCAAACGTAAATGTTCTGCTTGTTTGTCAACTCCTAGTCAGGTGTAGGAGGAGGTTATTATATGTACGTGTGAGAGTTACAGAATTACCGTGTAAAACTTTTTTCATGGTAAGTCTAATTATAATGTAACACAAAAACACAAATTATATGTGAAGTCAGGAATTGCTAGTGGGAAAGGTTTGCCTTAAGGGCTTCCTGCCAGAAAGTTTTCTTTTCTATTCCTTTTTGCTGCAGCTTGGTGTGGCTTAGGTAAGGATCACAATTTGGATTAAAAATGAGCGAACCAAACGTCCAACGTGCTCATCAAATGCTTATAGTCTGATTACTCGTAAGTTAGTATCAATAATGGTATGGTGGTATGACTTTGTGTGCTAGAAACAACAGTTTGTAGCGTTTGCACTTCTGATTATGTGAAAAGATTGTTCACATGTTTCTCTCTGCGGTTTCCCTGGCTGCACCACACAGAAGAGGAGGCCACTGAAGGTACTGACGGCTTAGGCGCCGATATTTATAAATGAGTGTCAAGGTCATTGATGAATGCTTTTGTCACGTTTCAATAGCACACATCAAGTGTGATTTGGAGGAGTGGTGGACAGCAGCTATCCTGAGAGTCTCTGGGATAAATAACAGAGCTGTGACTGAGCTTCATTTATAACTGCATTTAAAGTAATTGTGATTAATCTCACTTTGAAAGAGATTCATTGATGTATTTGCTTACTTACTTTGCTTGCTCAGCTATTCTTCTCATTTATTTAACCTCCTTACATTACTTTAATTACTTACTCTGTTTACTTACTTCACCTACTGCTCATCGCTTTGCTAACTACTTTTCTGCTTTGCTCATCAGAGGAGCAAGGGGTAGATGAGGAGGAGGAGCAGGAGGAGGAGGAGGAGGAAGGTATTACTTGGGCAGATTATTGGGCAGATTTAATGTTTTTTTTTCTTTCCCAGCACAGTTCATTGATAGCAACCTCGAGGGTGATTTTGTTGATATGGAAACCATATACTATGTTTGCTCGTTGCCTGTTTGTTTATAGAGCAGTTTCAGTCCAAGAAAAACAAAACACAACAATGTGGAAACAAAACATTCAACAGAATCAGACAAGATAGAAGATATCAGTTATGTTTACAGGATGACTCATCTCGTTTCTTTCCCTGTGACTGTACTAATAGAGGTTATTGATCAGAGAGAGTGATTATTCAGACCTAGTGACAGTTAACATTTTTTCTGTGATAAGTCATTATTTGCTTCCTTCTCCACCAGAGGCTCCACAGGAGGAAGACAAGCCTGCTGCAGAAGAGGAGGCTAACGAAGAACAAGGTAGACGTTATTAAAAGTAAAGTCTGGGTCAGGGAATTTGTCAGCGATTACTTAATGGGAGAAATGATAGCTTTGGGCCTGTGTTGACAACACAGTGACGATGAGTAATGTAGTTCACCAGTAACCATCACTCATAGTCAGGCAGGGAGATAACGTGCTATCTCAGTCACATTTCACTTTGGTATGTGACAGTCTGCACTTGAGGATCAAGCATGCAGTTTTTCTTAGTCACACCAGAAGCACCAGCTGGGCTGAGAGTAGTCCTCCAGTCCCTCCCAGCCCCAAGGCTTTTGTTTCTTAGTCAGAACTAGGTGTTTTTCACTGTTTCGGTGTCTCACCTGCTCCCGCTGCCAGATCATTTGAAATGGGAGGGATGTTAGACTTATTCTCACCTTTTGGTTCCTTTATACTGATAAATCAACACCTTGTGAGCTGTCACTTTCCAAAATACAAAAGGCAGGCGACTTGTTGGCGTGCCAAAAAATAAAACCCACGACTACACCCTTCCCTTTTTCCAGTTCAGTGTCTAATTAACCAAGTTGGCAGCATAGGAGACTGTTCTGGGTCTATCAGCTGGCTGGACGACTTTTTTGCTTTCGAGCATGGTCTAGCTAGTTTAGCTGTGCTCTAGTCTTATTACGAAAACAAAAAAAGAACTTGGCTGCATCTTTTGCAGAAAGCCTGTTAAACTAAAACTAAAATTTTTATGGTATTCACTCATAAATATTTGGGTCATTCAAAGGTCACTGATCCCAGACCTTCTTTAGTAAGGCACCATTTGCTATCAGTGCATGCATCTCTGGATAATGTCTCGCTTGTGCATTCATGCAATGTGACACATGATGCAACACTTCACAGATGAGCGCCCGACTTCCTCAGTGCTCTCTTTCAGTCTTTCCCTTCTTCTCGCTTACACTCATCTGTCATTTGGGCCATCATCACTCACTAAAAGACTGCCGTTTACTGTGGCGTAATGCTCAGTCATTTGAGATGTGCTATCACAAATCCTCTCTCAAGCATATTATTTTGGTTTCAGATGGAGAAGGGGAAGCAGAGGAGGGAGAAGGTAAACGAATGAGAATTTCATTTTGTGGCTCTGTTGTTCTTGGATGTTCTCCGCCCTGATATAAATCACGCTCGATCAAAGTGATTAAAAACTGTATTATTACTTTTATAATTAATATCAGCACAAATGGTGGAAACAGACTTCATTGCCATAACTTGCCGAGGCAGACTGGCAGAATTTGTGTTTTTGTGCGGTCTCATTATTAATGTGCGGTTTGCACTAACTCATCCATACTTTCTGCTTGACTTTCTTTCATTAACAGAGGAGGAGGAGGCCAAGCCAAAATTCAAGTAAGTAACACCCACGGATAAACACGTTCTACGATAGCATGGTTATAAATAACAAACATACGATGCATAAATAACCAAAGAGAGGACTGACACCACTCTAATCCTTTTGTTATGTATCACATCAGCAGCAAACCAGTTAAATTTTCACAACTTGATGAGGTTCCTTGATAAGATCCTTCTACATCAACATCTTAAGCTCAAAAGTCAACACGTAATTTTGTTTTTACTTTGTTTTTAAATCCAGGAAGTGCCCCCTTAGATTTAAACTCTGTGGAACATCGTTCCCCTCGCTGCCAAATATGCTCCCTTCATTAAATCTATTAAAATTAGACTTAAAATTTATTACTCACTGGCATTTGAGTCTGTCTGATTCCTCACTGTGTATCCTGTGCCTTTTTTAAAAATTCCATTCCACCTTTTCTACAGCACTTTTCTCAGCACAAGTTGTTTTTAAATGTGCTTTACAAATAGACGCTCAGCATCCCAGTCCACGAGGGCGGTGTCCCTGCAGGTTTTAGATTGTCCTTGATCCATCACAGCTGATTTAAATGGATAAATTACAAATGTCAGTTCTTGTGTTGAGAGTTGAATTGACCACAATTGGCTGTATTTTAACAGCTGTCTTGATTGTTCAGATTTAATTACTTTAATTTAATAAATACAGTGTGCAGAAAAGTACATTTTCAGAGATCTCTAGACTGCGTTTCTCTGGTCTGGCACTAAGAAAAGAAAATCCCAATTTTTGTCTACATATAGTGTATTACCACAGTTTGTACAAAACTATACTGAAACATTAGTTTTGATTTGTAGAAAAATACAGATATGCAGGTACTTCTGAGCAGCAACAGGCAGCAACACGTGGAAACACAGAGGGGACATTTCTTTGGCACATGCTTATTGTTTTTGATCCTCATTTGACACCAACTGTCGTCACAACTAAATTTTCCAGTTATTGACTTTTTTTTTTTAACTGAATTGTTCTTATTTAACCCACGCTTGTTAACTTAATATCTTTTCCTGTTTTTTCAGGCCATTTATCATGCCGAACCTTATTCCCCCTAAGATCCCAGACGGCGAGAGGGTGGATTTTGATGTAAGTGACACAATACAGTACTTACTGTGCATGGGCTTTTGTATCCTGGTGTATTATGTAGAGTTAAATATGTACAGGTCATAGGGTGGAGTAGACATGTCTTCACAGCTTTCATTCTGTATATTTCTAGCTTTCTCTAAGCCTGCTTTCAATTTAGGACCGAAAACACATATGTGCATCAGCATAACATAGCACTGGGTCACTGAATCCAACAGGATATACATCGCAAGAGAATGGAGAAGGATCTGATGGAGCTTCAAACTTTAATCGAGGTTCACTTCGAAAGCAGAAAGAAGGAAGAAGAAGAGCTCATTCAGCTCAAAGAAAGGATTGTGAGTGCACCACACTATAACCAGTCAAATGTAAACCACTTCCCACTTCAAACATTACAGATCTGCTTTAGGATCTGTTTTGATGAGATGTGATGATCTGTTGCTCAGGAGAAGCGTCGCTCTGAGCGAGCAGAGCAGCAAAGAATTCGCAGCGAGCGAGATAAAGAGCGACAGAAGCGTCTTGAGGTAGAGTCCTGTTCTAGGCGCTTTAACACAGTTTATAAAGTGGCACACATTTCACCTCGTCTTTCTCTCGGGGTCCTCTAGGATGAGAGGATTCGCAAGGAGGAGGAGGAGGCCAAAAAGAGGGCAGAGGATGATGCAAAGAAAAAGAAAACCCTCACCAGCCTCCACTTTGGAGGTTACATGCAAAAGCTGGTGAGTCAGCAGAGTTTTAACAGTGGGGGTTTCCAAAAAGTTACACTAGTAACTTTTATAACAGAAATTATTTTGTTTTTAAAGACAGACAAACGGAGTGGCAAGAGGCAGACAGAGAGAGAAAAGAAGAAGAAGATTCTGAATGAAAGGCGCAAATCTCTGGACATCGAGAACCTGAGTCAGGAAAGACTCAAGTAGGTTCAGACGCAGAAAATATGATTTAGAATTTGTAGGTTTGCTCACTCACAAAGAAATGTTTTATGGTAGTTTCATTTTAATGGAGAGAGACGAATATGAACCAAAAATGAATCAATCCACTACCTCCTGATCTCAACTCTCTATGTGTATCAAGAACACCTGTTCATGACATGCAAATCAATTGATAATATTTTGGTAATGTGGAGGTTTTATTTCTGGATTTTTAGTTAATAATCTGCCTCCCTCCATTAAACCAAACAGTACCATAAAAACTAGAGACTCTTCATTTCTTTGCAGGTAAGCAAACAAATTCAGCAGGGCATCAAATAATTATTTCTCCCACTCCATGTTTCATTATATCACCCAATAGCTATTGCATTTTTTCTTTACGACACACAAATTAAAATAATAAAACAATGAAAATAATTCTCGTTATAATAATTTGTTTTCCAGAGAGAAAGCTAAGGAGCTGTGGGAGTGGATCCAGCAGTTGGAGGCAGAGAAGTTTGATCTGCAGTACCAATTCACCAGACAGAAATATGAGGTGCGTGCTCAACATATTGAAGAAATCAAGACATGGCATCAGTGAGACCTGGTCAGAGTGACACATAAATGCTTTCTTCGTTCCAGATTAATGTGCTGAGGAACCGTGTGAGCGACCATCAGAAAACGTGAGCATTATGGTCATGGGAATTTAAGAGTTAAACTTAAATATAGTGAGAAGGGGTTAAAAGAAAGAGCGAGGGAAAGACACTTAGTAACAATAACCAAAAAAATAATAAGAATAATATCACTTATAATTAACAAATAAATGTTTTAAGAGGTGAGGAGAAATTTAAAAAAAAAAATCATATATAATAATTAAATGAGTGAACTTAAAAGAAAAGCAGGTCACCACTGGAGAGGCCCGAGGCAGCTCGGATGAGTGAGGACAGCTTGACTTTTAGTTGCAGCTATGAGTGAAAGCCCCTGAACTTTCAGGTCATGCATCTCCCTTAGAGTGACTTGACAGAATTTTCCATTAATCCCCTCTTCTCTGACTCATGCCAGTGTTTGTGGGGGAAGCTTTATGTTAAGAAACGACCGTCTCTGAGGCCCAAGTGGAAAAGCTTCTTTTTTTTTTTCCAGACTCTGGAAAGTTCCCTGTAGTGTCACAAAATATTGTGTATTCACAACCTCACAGCCGCCTTGTCCTAACTGGGCGAGCTGACTGGGTTTGGCACACAGGTCAGCTGTCATACCTGTCAGAGATAAAGTGAAAGAACATGATGTCACTGTTATTTTTGAAAAGGCTGCAGGAAGATTTCAAAATTTAACTGTGCAACCTCGCCACTATTTGTGTCACATCAGTTGTGCCTGAATCACTGGGCTCACGAACGCTTCTTTTTTTCCAACAGGTCAAAGAGGACCAAGAGAGGATTGAGGAAATAGATGCTGATGTGCTGAGTGACAAGTATCATCATCAGCCCTGTCATGCAGCCACTGCCTCGAACCAAGCCCTGGCTTTACTGTCACACCCAAGTCACACTTATCTTCTTACTGTTGCCTTAAGCACAACTTGGGTCCAGTTTTCCAGCCTTATCTCTCTCTCTCTACTTTTTCAGGATAATGGGGATTTAAAAGTGTAAATAAACAGTCTCACTTTAATGGCTTGCGTTTTGCTCTTCCATAGTGTGCATGTGTTGCTTTGTTGGCAATGAAAAAACTCATGCAAGACCCGATGACAGAAAGCTTAAAGAAAAGACATCCTCTTACTGAAAGACAGGCTCTAACATGACTGGAGCTGACATGATGCTTTTTGGGCTGACGCCCAGACATCCACCCAAGGTTCACCTATGAACACACCCACATTAAATTGAAAAAGAATGAATAATTTCCATTATGCATATTGCAAATGGGAAAATCCTTCTTGTGAAATAGATTGTCCTGTAACTGCCTTTCAACTTCTCAAGTGTATCACCAAGTTTCATATGAGAAAAACTGCTGTTTTTCAGCAAATAGGCAGATACAAGTCCAAAGCCGCCAGTTATTTAGTCTGAAAATACTCAAAATATGCACAAGAAGACACTGAGGACTTCTTTATGATGTCCATGTGGTTTATAACTGGTCACAGGAGCAAAGAAAATGCACGTCATGTTTTTCCACTGCTTTTCCTCAGCAAAGCAACAATGGTTTGTCATGTTATTACTGATAACAAAAAACAAGATCTCGCCCTGCCAAACTGTGTCTCAGTTTTCCCACAAACCTCTGGGGATTCAAAGGGTGAAAAGAAAAAAAAGCCTGTGTTTTACTCAGTGACCAAAAGAGCCTTGTTGAAACCTGCCTGATCCAGAATCAGGAGGAGCAGAAAACAAAGGCACAGTCAGAAAAAAAAAAATTACTAATTCACAATAGTAAATTCTGAATATCGCATTCACTTCAGTGAGTCACGGTTTTGAAAATCATGCATAGATTTAGCACATACTTTAAAGGTTGCTGCTGCTGGAAAAATAACAAAAAACAAAACTCCCAATATTTTTGGCATGTTTTATTTATTCTGAGTGACAGAGAAGCCTCCTACTTATGCGCCTCACACACACACATTTCTCCAAAAAAATACATTCTAAGCAAATACTGACAATGATCAAATGAACCTCAATACAGCAATTTCCCAAGCAGAAAGACATCCCCCTGCCTTGTACCGTCTGAACCTGGGAAAGCCCCCATAGCTGCCTACCACTGTGTTTCATGGCAGGTATGTTTTGTGATGTGTAATGCTGTTTTTTCCAAAAGCATTTCAGTTTTACAAAGATTTAAAACTGTGTTCAATAAACAGGGCGATTTGGTTATGATGGCAGATATCCTGTAAATGACCTCTTTGTAAGCCGTTTTTAAATAAAAACAACTATTAAACATGACACACTTGTAAAAGCAGCTCCTCTTCCCTCAACTGGTGCGCACAGTTCATAATTCATTAAAACGCTGGTTAGAAGGCACGACCCCTTCATCGTCTCCACAACATTTATCTGAATTTTGTCAAAGAACACTCAGAGTTCAGCCGGCACCCAGCTACCAAGTTAACTGCTCATAGTGCTGACTGATAATTTACTGCTGGTTCAAATTTCTACACATAGTTCACGAGTGAGTCAAAGTGATGGGTGCCCAGATGTTGTGTGCTACATCCCAGTCTTTCCATGCCCCTGTTCCCCGCAAGAAAACAAAGCAATACTTAAAAAAGAAATATATACAGCATTTAAAAAAATGTGAATATTGACAAGGCACTCAGTACTAAGAGTCCAAAACTGAACACACTGCTAATAGCTGCTTGAAAAAGTTGAATAACCTTTGTCCTGTATATAATGAAGCTACTACCAGCAGTCGGTTAGCTTAGTTTAACAGAAACCCTGGAAACAAGAGAAGGTAATTTACCTCCACTGTCAACAATTCTGTTTTATGTGGTTTAATGAATAATGAAGACACTACTGAGTTATTCTCTGAGCTTGTTATCAGTCTACATGCTAGGCTAACCAACTGCCAGTTGTAGCTTTTATTTAATGTACAAACAAGCATGATATTAATGTCAAAGAAAGCAAGACAGCACATTTAAATGTTGACTCTTTAAGGAGACAGAATGTTGATAAAAAACAAAAGTGCATTTAGAAATGTACATTAAAAATAGTGCTTCTTTGCTAACCTTGAAAATCAAAGTACTGCTAAAGTGAATATTTGTTGGTCCTTTTTATAAAACCCTTTATGTATTCTTAGTACATTCAACATGAAAATGTATTACCTTCACTAAAGAAAATAAAATGGGGGTGTGGTGGGGATATATTATTATTCTTAAAAAAAAAAAGACAACACCTTCTTTAAATCAGATTTCTCAACTTAATGCAATTATACCACAAATAGTCTTTTTTTTCCATTTTTGTCAGAAAGCTTTCATATTTGGCTGCTCAGATCTCTCTCTGTATATAACTTTTAGTTATGTAGTCAGACACATTTGACAGTGATGGCATTCGTGAATCTAAATAATTGCCGCAAGTAACATTCTGCTGCAGGTAACACTGTCAATCCACACTGTCTGGTGTACGGTGACTTGCAGCCTAAAACAAGCCAGTTTCAGCACACACTACACGCACGTCTAAAAAGCACTCTCAGCCTACCTACTTAGATACAGGCAAACATTTCCAAACACACAGACCACAGGATTAGTTGTAAAATTAAAAGCACTCTATCCTTTATAATATGTACAATGCATCAATCAATGAACAGCAATTGTCAGGCTCTATCCAGATGTTATTAATAAAAAGTATAATTTTTTTCTCTTTTTTTGTTGTCTTCGTTGAAAGGGTGTGGCAACAGCAGTGTCTGAACACGTTGGTTTCTATCTGCAAGCACGGGCACAAGCACATAAGGGAAATGAAAAGAAAGAAAAGAGAGTGGCAAAGAGAAAAAAAAAAGACGTCTTCAGATTTCATATTGCTTTGACCCCAACTGGTCTGAAAATGTGAACAAATACAGCCACGCAAACTGGAATCGTACCTTTTACAGTTACTGCTGCCGATCCCACTCGATCACTGTCCTTCGAGCTGCGAGACCACTTTGGTTATGTTGTCGTTGATGAAGGCTGATTTGGTCAACCCCATCTGTGGGTTAAATAGATCCCATCAGTTAAAGATGTTGCAGAGATGCAATAGTCCACAAACACACGTGGTGTTTGCAACACACCCCTGCAATAATTGTGAGGAGTACTGCTCTCTAAACTCAGAGCAGCGGAGTGAAAAATGTTTTCTATTCATCTGTCACATTTTTTCCTTTACTAGTGACACGCATTAATCTTTGACAGAAATAGTGCTGATAGTGTTAATAACTTGAAGATAGCTGCTTCGCTTTTTACTCGTGCATGAATCTGAAGAAAATGTCTCATATTCCTTCTATCCTCCACCTCAGGCTTTCATCGGGGCGACATCCCCAATTTTCCACGGATTACTCCTCCCGCATGAAACAGTGAGCACTGAAAACAAGTCTACCAGGATTCCAGTCTCATGTTTCTTTATTCACTGATGTTTTGGGTGTGGCAGAAGGGAAGGGAAAGTGAAGAGCCTGAGGAGTCATGATAAACCCCCATCCATTTGTCCACCAATAAAGCTGGGCCCTCCCAGCAAGGAAGTTTGAGCATGAACTAGCACATCACTGAAACGTCACCTTAAGATAATTAAACGCACTCTCAGCTATACCATTAGCCCATTTCTCCCTTTTCTAATTTACCTTTTTCATAGCGCTTTGCAAATTCTTGTCTTGCCATATGCTGTACAGCAGCAGCGAGGCTGCGTTACTGCCCTTGGTCAACTTCCTAAAAAGAAAAGAAGTCGTCATCGGTCATAGAAACAAGCTGAAGCTTGCCACCTCTGCAAATGATATAAAAACAAAACAAAACAAAAAAACAACACTCACTTGTTTTCACTGAGGTCAGTTAGTGACTGAATGACAGGATTAGTGATGACCTTCTTGCTGGTGTCACTGTTTGCCGACATCAGTCTTACAACTGTGAGGCAAGCTGCTGCTATAGACTCGTCAGAATTTCCGAACTTAGAGGGTCCACCCTGCAGGAGTTCTCCGAGCTGAGGCAAAATCTGCTTTGCTAAAAGAAAACAGCAAATCAATTTTATGTGGACTAAACTTGCATATCTGGAAACTGGATAGTCAAAGTCTTTCATGCGCTATCATTATCCCACTTCTTACCCATGGTGCCTTGCACACTGCTGGTCCGAGACATGTTACCCAACAAGGACAAGGCAGTGTTCTGAAGCTTCGGGTTAGATGGCTTCAGCAGAGGTCCAAATTGACTCAGATCTCTGGACTTACTAACCAAAATTTGGCTCACAGCATCTGACGCCTGAAAATGGTTTTACAAAGAGGAATAAAAAACCTTTATGAGGCACTTTATTTAATGTTTGTGTTTATTTAACACAGGGGGAAAAACATCAACAACACCCACAACGGAATTAGCGAAAAAGGCCTTTCTTAAAAATATGAGACTTATGTCAAAGAACAGGCTATTTTCTTTGTTGTAAAGCACAGCTTCAGAATGTTTAGTAGTGTCTGTAACCATGTGCCATTTTCACACATGAACTCTAGACAGTGTTGGGAGAATCAGCTTGGGACACTGGCCTCAGTTGCTCTTTGCTTCAGAAGGAAACATCCTGTGTCAGACATATTCTCATTACTTGAAAATCTCTGTTTAGTTAAGGCCAGTGTGGAGGAGGCTGGATCGCCACTCGCTGTGAATTCTCCAGAAATATTCCCACACTGATACGTTATACACAATCTGCACTAAGGAGCTGGCAGAGGAAAGTTTAAGCCAGCTGAAGCTGTTCTTAAATACTGCTGTCACCAGTTAATCTTGACTAATAACTGGAATATAGCGTTCTTCACTTTTAACACAACAAAACCACACATCGCTGTATATGGGAGAATAACTGCTAGAGGTTGAACAAGATTCACCTTTACACTGTGAGGGAGAAAAGAAAACGATAAGACGGTTTAAGAGCTCTGCATAGGACAAAGGGGAAAAACAGAACCTTAGAACTGATGCCTGAAGAGGCTTGAAAAAACTTTTCAAAAGAGTTAAACGGCAAGGAATTATATCGATTGTAATATGAATGTCACATGGGTTTTACGACCACAAGACAACTTGCCATTTGCTGCATGTGCAGTTTCTTTTAAAAGGATCAGAAAAACATGCATGTATATATGTATAAATATGATCAATAGCCCATTACATTATGTTGTGACTTACACAGTTAACTAATGTGTAGATGTTTTGTGTTGTAAAACAAGTGAAATTCATCTACAAACTCCACCCTTTCTCACAAAACGTAGTCAAGAGGTTTTCTTGTTTTTCTTTCCTCTTTCATAAATCAACCTGAGATAATCCAGTTACAGAGTAACACCATAATCCTAATAATTAACTTCTTTGTACTCACGTTTCCCTTGGTGGCAGTGAGGTTCTGCAGAGCACCACAGCAGGCCTCTAGAGTGGCTTTGTTCTCGGACGATTCCAGGAGGGACAGGTAGGTGTCTATAGCGTTAGGATGGGACAACCACTTAACACCTGATGGGGGGCTAGCATCTACAGTATCAAAGGAGAACTGAGAGAAGCAGAGAAGGGAAGTTTAAATGACAGACTCCAACAAACAAAATAGTCTACAGGCATTTTGCTTAATGCCCACCGTCTTTTGCGCCTTGCTGCTCTTAGGGCTGAAGCATCCAATTGTGGGGCTTTTCTCAGGTTGGGCATCTCTACTTGGGTTGTAGTTGCTGAAACTCCCAGAGGACTCTTGCTCCAGTTTGTATGACAAGTTATGGAGGATGCATGCACAGTTCTCCAAGGACTAAAGAACAGGAGAGAGTTCACATTAAAAAGTACATTAAAGGTTTTATTTTCATACTTTTGTCTGTTATGACTCATAAACAGCATAGCAGACCTATCTGCTGATGAACTGGACAACAGTTTTAGCGTAAGACACTAGACTGACACTAGCCCAGGGGGTTAAATTTGTCTGAGAAGCTACAACCTTTACTGTATCAAGTGCAAAAATAGTAAATAAAAACTGACAAACATTTGGTTCATGTAGATGTTATCTTTTTCAGTATAGCCATTAAAGAATGACAACAGGCCAACACACAACTAGTAAAACACATTGAGCAATTTGTTTGAAAAATGAAAGGCTTAATAGACATGTTTTCAGGCTGCTGACAACATATTTAGACTACAGTAGCCTAAGAAATACTGCAATCTAATAACAGTCATCAATTCATAATTAATAGTAAATATAAAGGTGCTTTTTGTTTGCATGTTTCATAAAAAAAACACTACATACTTGTGTTTATATACTATTATGAGGTCACCGTTTTACAACTGGATCAAATGGGAAGCCCTATTCAAGGTAACCCTACGTTTCTCTATGTTGTTTGTGCAGTGAGATGGCTCTAATCTCTGCCTGTCCCTTACAGAACACACAAAGCACTTTCGCCAATTACATGCTTTAGTTCATGAAGTCTGTGTAAACTCTGAATTAACATAAACATAGAATTAAGGACACACCCACACCTGAAACGTCCACAAATTACAGATACACACAGAATTATAATAAGCTTGTAGTTTAGCGAGCATACGTACATTCACACAGGTATGTTTTCAAGAAAACAAACATAAAGACAAATTTAGAATCTGGATTGACTACATTCTGTAAGAGACGCAAGATAAATGTTGTACAACTTTGACTACACAAGGATTCGTCACAAGATATGATTCCAAAAACAGAAAACCCCTCACTCACGCACAATTTAAACAAACAAACTGGTGTAAACCAGAAAAACAATAAAGCCACAAAGACAAAGAAGGCCCCAATGATTATGAGGCTGGTGATGCATCCGTTTCAATACTGATTAGCTCTACAAGCAGAACTGAAAGACAGTTTACAATGACAAAAACAATATAATCAATATATCAACAAATACTAATAACCAATTTGCTAAATTATCATTAATCGATTACTGGTTAACTTTCTGTCACTGACGTCTCTGAAAAATCAATCAACTGCTTCAGCTCTACTGATTTTACTGATGCGATGACGATAGTAGACAAAACAAACTCTCCATTTTGGCTACACTGCCTGATTATGTACTGTTATATGGGAATCATTAGACTACCAGTGAAAAAGTTATGAATACTTGTAACTGATGGGAAAACGTTGAATTGTTGGTGATAAAAGAGTTAACTGTGTGTTTAAGTGGTTACCGAGTCATCAGGGTTTTCCTCTGCCACACAGGACTTCATGTAACTCATGAGGGAGTCGATGAGGCCAGGACAGCTTCTCATTGTCTGCCTCTGTCCATCCTTACCAGAGCTCAAGTTCCTGCAACCACCATTAAATCATCATTGCAGCGTGTACATGCATATAAAAAGAGCAAATACGTGATCCCTTAAATTAAGTGAAAACAGATGTTATAACATACATAAATCCCTTTTATAGCCACTGTATAAAAGATATTAAATGGCTGATCGCTGGCATTACAAATCCTTGACAAAGACCTATTCTTACCGCAGGCACCCTGTGGCACAGTTGAAGACAGAGGGGTCAATGTAGCTGCTCGGACCAGTGTCTGACAAGCTTGTGTAAGGCACCACCACATGTTGAGTTAGGGCGGGCAGTGCTGTAGCTGTAAGCTCTTGCTTCAGCTCGTTGGCAGAGGACAGGTTCCACAGCAGGCCTATAATATGGCAACCAAGGGAGAATACATGCAACCGGTGTTTTGTTTTGTTTTTTTTTAAGCCAGACAGTCCATTTGATATTATGGGCATTTCATCCATCATCAAATTGGTTCGCTCGATTTCACTTTTTGTCTGAATTATTACTGGAATCACTACTACTTCATTTCTGTTTCTCTACTAAATGCACAAGCTGCATGTCTAATACACAGGCGATGACAAGGACCTTCTAAAAGGCAAATTTTCTCAAATTTTTTAAGGAAACTGCAGTCAAGTTATTTCCATAAGACCTAAAATGTACTGAATGATAAAAAATAAAATACAACAAGGAAGAAAAATCCCTGAAGACAAGAGAAAATACCAAGTGAGAATACCCACTTTTTTTCTTCCGGGTTAGTTGATTCCATGTGAAATAAACTAACAACTACATGTTACCTTTAGTCACCCTGTCTATATATTTTAATAAAAACTCTCAAAATAAAGTTCAGATAAAATTTTAAAAAAGGGCGGGGATTTGTTAGATATGTCAGTGTCTTCTATCTCAGTAAAAGTTCCTACCGGTAATTTGTTTCTGGGTCTCAGTAGAATCTGTTTCCTTTAGCAGCTGAAGGGCCTTAGCTATACCACCACAGCGCTGAACTTCCAGTTTGTTATTTTGGTTCTTGAACGCCAGGTTCCTCAGAGCTCCAGCAGCAACCTGACACACCTGAGGATTACCGCTTCTCAGCAGGGTCACCAGAGTAGGAATACCCCCGAGTTGGAAAACCTGCAACACAGAAATACAAAGCAGAGAAGTGGAGAGAATTTTTTGATGTGATATGAAAGCAAAATTAGTTACAAGGTCATTACTTATTAATTAGTAGTATGTAAATCATGTATTAGCATTGCTTATATTCACCTATTTTCAGAAACGAATAGATGCTCATGCATTTTTATTTAAAGTGCATCACATGTGTGCATAAGCTTTGCGTATGGGAACATGAGAGGATCATATTTTTTTTTAAGTAAAAAAGTACCAGGATGTTCTCTCTTATAACTTCTGGCCTGAGGATGGAAACCAATAAAAACTGAAGTGAATTTTTTTCTTAAAAAGCCTCATTACTCTCAAAACTAACTGAAACTAAACTGAATTAAAAACAGCAAGTCAAGATATAATAAAAATAACAGCTAATTAGAAAATACAAAACTATAATAACCCTGTACTATACAAGGTAATCCCTGCAAAAAAGGACTACGCTTGGTGAGCATGTGCATGTTTATCTTCACAATAAGCATGTACAAGTAATCTTTTGTGTGCCTGCTCGGACCTCTGATTTGGCAGACTCGTCGGTGTAGGTGGTGTGTTGGATGAAAGTTGCTCCCCACTGCTGGTAACTTTCCTCACTGCTACTCAAAAACTCTACAGCCTCCTTCAGGGTCGGGTCTGGAATGTTCATCCTGGAGAAACACACCCAGGAATGTAAGCAAGGGTAGGAAATTCGAAAAGAAATGCGCTCTTCTGAGTTTAGTAAACAGTCTGGATTTAATTTCAAGTTTTAAAATATATAATAAGCTACATTTTAATGCCAGAAAGAAAGGTGACCTTACATTGATTTATTCTCCATTTTCATGGTACCCATCTTGCCCTCATTTTGAGACTGGGTGGAGGGCATCCGGACTATGCGTGACTGGCTGCTGGTTATCGCATTACCGTTAGTCCCTGACGAAACACTGTGTCTGTTTGTTCGAGTTTGAAAGGTGCTTTGGCCCTGTGCCATCTGTCCTTTTATTCTCTAGAAAGCAACAAAAAATAGTTTAGAAATTTTTTTTGGTACTTCTATGTGAACTAGGCAGAACAGAAAAAATGTAAAACATAAAATGATCACCATGCTAGGTCCAGCGGCAGGAGAAAAAGGTGGAGCCAAGGCAGGGTCACTCTTACTGGGTTTTATCCCATTGGGACTCTTTGGCCAGGTGGAGGCATTGATTTGCTCTTCCCAAACACCGGAGGTACTCATATATCTTCCTCCAGAATTTCTAGTGGATAGAGTACGACTCGTCTGCATTGTCAAAAGAGAGAGAATGTTTGACGCAGGAGATTTACTTACTGTCCAAGCAACATTTGCATTGTTGGTTTTCCAGAGGATTACAAACTTTGAAAACATACAAATGACACACTGCAAAACTCCACAACAAAACAGGGAAATTTCATCTGACACAAAGCCTGCATGCCGCTTCCTATCCTTCTTTTTCTCGGTTTACACTGAGGAAACCTGTAGAATAAAGCAAACGATCATACATGCTAATGTAACAAAATATCCGTCATTTGAGACTAACCCAAGCCATTTCTGTTCTAAGACTGATGATACATTGGAGCAATTTCAAACAGAGGAGCTTTGTGTGCACAAGTGAGACTGAGCACCTGCTAAACCTGTATTCACGATCTTGATGTAATTGCCAGCTTAATCTCGTAATTGTGCATCATTTAAGAGTTCATTTATTATCCTTTTATTTTTGCAATCTATGAAGTGTAGTTTGTGTGTGCGCGTTTGTTCACATATAAAACACACTTGGCGAGCTTTCCCATAAAGTAAGGACCCAACATGTCTCACTAATGCTTTACTGATTAGTCATCTACCCAATTAAATGCTTGTCTCCTATTGGTTTGTTTCAAAAACTGAAAAAAAAAAAAATAATACAGAAAGGAGGACAGGAAAAACCTTGCCTTTACACGACCACAAAACCAAACAGTCTCAGCTCACTCTTTTGAATCGCAGAGTTTATTAGGAATGAGGACCTGCTACACGTGAAGCAGGTGCTCCGGATACACACACATATGAGTTTTCTTATTGGTCTTTAGCTCGTTCCTGTTCCTAACCGGACTGGTTGCTGAGTTACCATCCATATGTCAGCCATGATACCAGGCAGTAAAAAACATGGTGAAAGAAAGATATGTCAACAGTACACTTGATAAGAGGAGATAGTGTGAGATAGTGTGTTTGAGCCACAAGAACCTTTCATACACAGGACAATGTGGACAAATGCAAATTCAGCACAGCAAGTCCAGAATACAGAGACAAACAACACAATGCTTCCATTCTGGCATTATACTAATAAAAAAAATGGCTTTATGGGCAGCACGGCTACAGCCTGGAGCACTGAGCCACAGCAAGAAGGTCCTGAGTTCAATTACACAGGAGTTTGCAATGTGGACAAATGCAAATTCATGCAACAGGAAGTCTATCCAAATACTAGAGACAAACAACACAATGCGGCCTGTCCATTCTGGCTGGGATAGGCTATACTACCCTGAAAAGGATAAGCGGAAGCGAAAATGGATGGATGGATGGCTTTATTGTTTTCTGTTATGAGAAGAGATTATACCTGGGATTAACAAAACTTTATTGTATGTGGTGTTGCCAGAAAGAAGCCGTATCAAACAGCACCGAGTTATACGTCAACAGGTTAGCGAACTTGCCTGGAAAAAAAAAAAAAAAAAAAGCGGCAAAAGAAATTGGAAAAAAAAAAAAGGGTAAACGGGCTGGTTCTTATGTAGGACTTTTCTACTTGAGCACGCAAAGCGTTTTATATAACACACCTCCTGGAGCCCATTCATACCCAGTCATACAAGCACTTTATTCTACACCTATCTAAAATTTACACACATTCATACTCCGATGAACACATTAGAGAGCAACTTTGGGTTCACCATACTGCCAAACGAGATACTGAACCCCACGCAGACTAAACACTGGAGCAATCAGGCATTGAACCTGCACCCTTAAAATTAGCAGATGACCAGCTCTAGCTCCTAAGCGGCTACAACCACCAACAGAACTGTAAAAGCTCAATTCCAAGCCCCATCAAACAGATTCTGAGGTGGCTTCCGAGATACATAAAAAAGTTGTTATCTGCATCAAAGACATTAACGCTTCTATCTTTGTGGCCCTGTCCGTCCACTGCGTGCAATGTTGCAACTTAATGGGCAGGATTGTTTCATGATAACATGGTAATGCATAGTTGACAAATTCAGCTAATAAAAATGTAAGAACTGCACAAACACAAAAACTGTGAGTAATTCAGTTTGTTATACTTTTTTCTAGGTTTTCGTTTAATAAAGACATAAATAATTGTATTCGTAAGCTATCTCGTTCAAGCAGTACTTGTAAATGCTGTATTAGATAACACGTTGTATTCAAACTGCTGGATACAATTTCTGAACTAAGTAACTTGCGTTTTATTTTTGTTCTGTGGATTATTTGGCAACGACCTTGCGACCTAAGTGTTTCATGATGTGATGATTATGAGTCTTCATCAGCAAGAGCACATCACCGCACTCCCTCGACATTCCTCAACTCACTGTCAGATCAAATCAGGACAACAAACAAATATCACACACACACACACACACACACACACACACACACACACACACACACACACACACACACACAGCGACAAACCACTCAGCCATGGAATTTCAAATAGTTCAGTATTGTAAATGAGTTATTTCACCCTGACTGCTCCTGGCAAGACTCACAGAACAACATTCGAAAACAACAACAAATTAACACCAGCGCTGCGCTGCGCAAAAATACACTCCGGTTTGTGAGAAGAAAAAAAATGCTTGTGCAAAAAAGGTGCAGATTTTTTTCAGGGTTTTCGGTACGAGAGAACATTGTATCGATTGAGATTACCTCAGGCATGAACTCCAGGAGACCCATGTAGCTACAGAGTCATCAGCCAGTATCATCATTTCCTAAAACAATGTCGTAAATCACCAGTGACTGAGCGTGCGCTCCCATTTGGTGTCAACACTAACATATGGACTAATAGGCATCCTCCTTGAATTTAAGATTGCATCCAATTGCTCCATCAACCCTAAATTTCACACAGTTGAGTTTCAAAACATAACCCCCTCATTTTGAAGGGTGGGGCACAGAAATGCCACACACACAAACACACCCTGACTTGTAAAAGCACACATTGGAAATGGCCAGACATTTGGGGATGCATCTATTTTTTTGTTTTTGTTTTTTCTTGTCGAGAATTACAACATAACCAAAAACAATCTTGCATCTATCTGTTTAAAGAAGCTGGAAACCAAAGGGCATTTAGTTTAGAAAAAATTAAGCAGTGTATCTTTAATATGATGTAGATTTATTCATATTATTGGCTCTGATAAGCATGAGCAAAGATCTCTAGTACGAGACTAGCAAGAGACACAAATTTTAAAGAAAGAGCATCTGGTTTAAAAAAATAAAGTAAAATCAGCTCTCAATCAAATATGCAGATCCATCTGTTGTGGCAGCCACCTTGCTAACAGGGAAGCAGCAAAATTAAGCTTTCTGTGTGAACATAATGAGCAAAAAAACATGTTGAGCATAAGCGGTTAAGTGTCTCACGGCGTCTGTTGCTGGGAAAGAGGTTTGTGCTCTGAACAACAAAATGCGCTGCTGAAATTACCTCTTTCATGGTGCCAGCCGACATAGTGGACTTGCTGCGGTGGAAGTTGCCATTTGCTTTGGATGGAGAATACTTGAATGAGGCAAAATCTGTTTGTTTTGTGAAAGACTGCAGAGGTGGACCTGTTGAGATACAAGAGACACACAGTTTTACAAAATAATAATAATAATAATTTGTATATATATATATATATATATATATATATATGATATATATATAAATATATATATATATACTATATACTGAGTGTCACACACGCCATTCCCACGGAGGTTACAAGTGAACACGTCCTTTTAGATAACAGCAAACAAAAACTGAAGGTAATTAAGATACCTAGAAGTAACTTAAACATTACAAAGGAGCTGCACACTGCAGAAGGCAACCTGATAACCGGAGGTGCGTGCGCAACTCCGGCTTTGATTTCTCACCCTTTACAATCGGGTGTTTGTTAAAGGGTAAGCAAAATCTTCCTAGCCCAGTTTCACCCCATTTTCAGAAGAAATTCTTACGTCAGCAATCGTCGTTACACTATTCTCACGCCTGCTAGAACTCGCTAGTGTCACCTTGCGGGTCTTTTGTTTAAAAAAAACAAACAAACAAAAAAAAAAACTGTCACTTTGATACCAAATAGCCTTGAAACATATTTAAACCCCTACTTTTCAACCTACAAATTATACTGCTCCTGTGAAGTTATACATAAAAAGGAAAGAAATAAAAAGGAAAGGAAAACGTGGCACATTAAAAAAAAAGCAAAAAAAAAAAAAAGCATGTCGAGCCCGTTAAGCGGTGCTACTTCAATGGAAGTTGTGTGACGCATCTTACCCAGGTAACACAACGCTCAGTTAACGTGCCCCACAGACACATTGGGTTTTTGGTTTTTGCGGTACTATAGTTGTAGAAACTTATTTCCATACTTGTAGGAGAAGGAGCTCTGACACTCTTGCCGTGTTTGGACTTGCTCCTCTTAATGCTGTGAACCTGGTCCAGCACGCGCTGCTGTCCCAACCGCAACTTGTTGTCGGAGGGTAGCGCGAGCGAAGTATCCTCCGCGCCCCCCATGGTCGTCGCTGATCGCAGCGGCTCCGGAGCCATCATCTTCCCAACTCGGCGCCCCTCTTGTGAACGGATCGACTGAACGGGCTTCCAGAGAAGCGCAGGCCCGGAGGAAAAATAAAAAGTGCACCGACAGCTGTAACGGCCGTGCCAAGTATGCAGATGGGTTGTGGTTGTTCTCGGAGCAGTGGCGGTATAACTCCACCCTCGGAACCGCGCCCCGTCGGGAGAGTTCACAGAAAGGTGTGGTGTGAAAGGAGGAGCCCAGAAAGGCAGGAATTCCACTGCGCAGTACTCGGTATACATGCAAGGGGGAAAAAGCGCTAATGTAGCTCTTCTTAAAATTGAAAATACAGAATTAAAAACCAAACAAACAACCATATAGGAGCATGTTCAGCCTGTTTTGCGGTGCAACTGCCACTGCCACTTGTGGAAAAGTTGCCTGTCTTGCATCGTGCCAAGGGTTAGGGTTAGCCCTAAACCTGTTGGAAAAGGAAATGTTTATAACCACGCTGAGACTTGTGGGTCTGGCCGGTCTCCACCAGCACGTAATTTCATTGTGTAGTATAATTCGTTTAAATGTTTAGTAACAACTATCAGGTTTAAACAGTTTTTATTAAGTAGTCTCTCTCTCTCTCACACACACACACACACAAATAAATTTACCTTGAAGGAAAGGTCAGAGGTCAAATGTGGCATTATTTTATATCTTTAAATGGTACTTTGTATGCTAAAAATACAAACCACAGAGAATCATAGTTTAAGTTATAAGGCTTTTTGTAAGTTTTCGATCAATAAATCAAGCTAACCAGGGTGTTTGCCAAATTTCACGACACCCCTATGAAGTTTTATCAGAAAGTAATCAGAATCAGCATGCTAAAACTTGAGATTGACGTGCATGCATGCAAACAACCTCTTCGGTGGAGGCAAAAATGAAATATTCCTGTTTCCAAGTTCAAATCATACTGACTGCAAATATTACAGTTGTCATACATTTGGATGCACTGCATTTCAGATGAAAACCCTTCTCTGTACTGGACTATACCTGATAGTTATAGCTATTCTCAGATTAACAAGCTTTTCTGCACACAAAACATGATAGAATCTTAACAAATGCAAACCTTTTTGAGTCCACACATGTAACTAAATTTTAACACATTTTGTGCAATTTATGCATTAAATTATCCATTATCTGAAAAGGACATTGCTTTGTGTAGTCACAGTGCTTTTTCTTCTTTAACAGATTTTCATTTGGTAGTGCAGATGTTAGTAATATTAACCACTGCAGATGTTAATAATAACATTAATAATAATAAGTGTTGGTCAGTGATAATGAGGAGCCTAGAAATAAATAAATAAATAAATGATCAGGGTGGTGTTGTGAGGCTAAATTTCGATTTTTTTTTCAGTAATAATGTTTTATTTAATATGCAACATTTTAAAAAAACTGCAAAAATAATTGGGAAAGGATAAGAAGGAAGAGTCAATAAAGAGATACCCAGAAGCACACTTCTAATATAATGGAAAAACTACAGGCACAGAAAGGAAGTGGGGTGGGGGAGTAATAATATGAGCACATGCTCGCTGCATAACCGGATTGTTATGGCAAAGTTTCTGCAGGTAACATTTTCCCACCACGCCCTTCAGTTGTACAGTGCAATTGCAGTAAATTCTTGCAGTGTGTGTCATGTGCTTGTACTGAACGAATGCGAGTGTATTTATGAGGAAAACGGTAACTCACTAAAATAAACTTAGAGCTTCCGAAGTATATGAGCCAAAAAAGAAAGTGGGAGGGACATTAGTTAAAGTTTTATTTGATATACTGATAAGGTAAAACTACCATTTGAAAAAACATTGACACCAGGATTTTTTTTTTTTTAAAGTGCTGGGAAGTTCTGCTTGAAACCAAAGCTACTTGTCCATAAATGAGCAATTAAGTGTTTTCACTGGAAATATAAAATGAACCCTTGTTAACCAAGCCTGTGTTTTGCTAGACGACAATCTTAGTTGTCAGGACCACACCCAGGCTTTGCTTATGCGTGTCACTGTCACTGGTGGGGTGGTTGTCATGGTGACAGTTGAGCTGAGTAATGTCTGCGAGGGAAGACTCAGAAGTGTGTTAGGGCTACTTAAAGACAAGTTGTTCATTACCTTGACAAACTTACAGTAACATCCGACTTTGCCACATTTGTCTACCTAGGACAGTATTTACCCATGTGCGGCATTCACTATATTTCATTATTTACTATTATCATCAATTATAACAAGAATTGTTTTGTTTTTTTTCCACTCAAAACACCAATCCCAGAAAAAAAAAAAACAGACAGAAAAACAGAAAATGTTAAGTTAAAGCTCTATAAACTTACTCATCATTTTCTTACTTTCCTGTGTGCCTTGGAAGGCTGCCAACACACATACAGACAGGTGACAAATTAAACGAAAACTTGAACTCCGAATGTCTGCAGTGAGGAATCTGGCGGCTGTGTCCCGGTGCATTGTGGTTCCACTTGTGTCCTTATAGCACCATTACTGCAAGTCAACACAAAGCTTATCAATTGTTAAAAAAATTCAGCAGTGATAAGGGTGCTTCTTATCAGCACCCATGTGGCACACGGATAGCTTAATATGTACAAAATAGATGGGATTCCTCTCCTTCGCAGCCACAAGACTTCAGCCCAATTGAACAACTGTGAGACATTTTGCACCAACGTGTTAAACAGTACTATGAAACACTTACTGCAGCAAGTGGTGGTGCATCGCCTTACTAAGGTTTACGATGTTAGTTTTTCCTTTCATTTGTCTGTACATTAGTCTATTGGCGTGACTTTGATTTATTAAGTGGATTAACATACTGGATAGCCCACGCAGGAGGTGTGTGACTTAATTTCAAATTGACAGCTATACACGTGACTTCAGTTCAGCTCTGGTATTTGAAGACGTGATTTTTCTTATAGATAATTGTGTCCTTAAGGTGAACACCCCACCCCACCCTCACCCACCTCATGTTAGTGTTAACTGACAAACTGCAGTAATTAAAACCAGAAAATTACACACATCTGCACTTTTGAGCCATGATTATCTGAGACAGCAGTGCTTTACAATATTTAGGCAATATCACTGTAGCACAGAGGGGTTACGTAAACATAATTCAAGTGTTATGCAACTATGTGGGAGTGTCAGTTGCAAGTGTAAGTGAAAAAGTTGTGGGACAAAATTATATGCAAGCGCGATGTAAAAGCCTCCTGTACTTTGGATACTCATTTAAACATTTACATTTGAGCAAAGGGCGCCATCTAGTAGGGCAAACGACAAACTGCAACCTCTGGGTCAACACTGTCATGAGCATAGAAGCGATTCAAACTGTGCCTAGTTGTTAAAACACCAGGGAAACTGAAAAGGAGGACAAAAAACAAAACAAAACAACAACCACCCCCCCCAAAAACCCCACACAAACAGCCCCCCCCCCCCCGTATTCTTAGACAACCCTTATAGTATTGCTTATGCCCATAATTCCTTATTTTTGAAAGAAAAAAAAAAAAGTCTTACTCAATTCCTACACTACATTTAACAAATGTAGTGTAGGAATGACCCATGAAGGCTCATTTCCTCTCTCAACTGTCTAAACATTATGATCAAGACACCAACACATAACTTTATAGGTACAGCGTATAGCCAGTTTTAATTCACTGAGCAGGTATGACCAAAGGAGTGAGGCACAGCCAAACAGTACACGCAATTATAAAACAAAACACTTTTGGCTGACCACACAGTGAGTATTAAAATATGATCTTATGTTTTTTTAAAAAAAAGAAAAAATAGAGCCAGCTAGCTCTTAGTGTCATGATAGAAAGTCAAATGACAAATTCTCTTCGACACAGGTAAAGATAATCCTGCATAGAGAGGCCATGACAG
Organism: Oreochromis aureus; assembly: GCF_013358895.1. Classification (NCBI taxonomy): domain Eukaryota; kingdom Metazoa; phylum Chordata; class Actinopteri; order Cichliformes; family Cichlidae; genus Oreochromis; species Oreochromis aureus. The sequence continues at coordinate 18,671,801 of NC_052961.1, read as the reverse complement.
TGTAATACGAAGTAAAAAACGTGAGGTTTACTAAAGGAAGAAAGAGAAAAGCCAAATGTACCAATAATCCAACACATTACATAGAATAAAAGAAAAAAAGTGTCAGCTGGATAGTCGTTAGTGTTATCAGGCAAAATCTATCCCAGTGCACTGCTGGCGACCTTAATGAGGTCTGTACCATACATCGTTTGCATATATATGAAAACAGATAGACCCCGAACACCCTTCCTTTAACATTTTTAGAGTAACACTTTTTGCTTTGCTGGTGAAATACAAAAAGAAAGAAAAAAAGTTTATCTTTACAAAAATGGACTATTTACCTTAGGTTTGGCTTAAAAACAGTACCATTACAAGCGTAGTGTACGTATCCTATACATCAGTGCTCCTCAGCTTAAGGCTTTAGAAATCAAAGCACATTCTTATCCCAACTCGAGTGGAGGTAGAAGTACTGCAGCAAGCCCACACAGTCAAAGTAAAAACAGTTTCACGTCTACAGACAATGAAGGTGATTCTGTCGTTAAAAATGCTGCAAAGAGCAAAACGTGAACTTAGTCTGAAACTGTCTGAATTCTTCTGTTGTTTAAAAAGACAAGTGAGGCAATCGAAAACACGTCCTCCACTGGAAACCTTTAAAAAGAAAAAAAATACGAAGCAAATACTCCTAAAAAGATCTCCCTCTTTACACTTTGAAACAATATCAAATATAAATACAACATGCTCTTCTTTACATGAGGCTCACTTATACTTTATGCAGTATCCTTGGACCTTCGATTGAACTGACTGAAGTCCACGATTTCATACTAAACAAGTAACAGAGGCTATTCCAATGTAGACTCATTCAAACTGTACCTCGCAGAGCTACTGCAGTCTGTAGAAGTAATAGTGTTTGTGGCAGGTTACATGAACAATATTTTTTTTTGATAGATTATATTCAAACTCATCTCACATCAGTCACACCTGTGATGGAAATGCAAATGCATATATCCACTTGTAGTGCATCACAGCTATGTTTTCCATTGTTGATCGAAGGATTGCATATTAAACTTGATTAACTTTAAAAGTTTTTTTTTTTTTCTAATTGGAAATTGAAAAAGAATATCTAATGTATTTAAGACCTTTCCGTTTGCCAGCTGTTTTGGTACGTTTAAGCAGAGGGATGCTGTTAAAAGATCTGTGCATCCTACACATTCCAGCAATGGGAAACCATAAACGACAGGCGTGACTACAGTGTGACGGTTGGTCTGTTGAAACAAGTGTGTTTAGAATAGAGGAGTAGCAATTCTGAGTGTTCAGCTGGAAATAGTGTTTATGGTGTGAGTATCAAAAAGTCCGTGAAGAGTCTCTGCATGTACACAACATGCTGCTAGTCATTAACTAGTCGATAAACATGGTACTGCGCTCCATGTTCGCTTGTGGACACTTCAAACACAAAGGCGATGCACAGCAGAGTCTCCTGAGTTTCTCTGTTGGACACCACCTAGGAAAGGCACAAATAAAGACAAGAAAGGCACTGAGGGAGGAGAAGGTCAATTTGTCAATGTGCAGCAAAACCTTTTCTTTAAACTTTTCAAATTCAGTTCATTACATGAAGAAGGTGCAAAAATACCTTTGCGTACAGTTAGGCTCATAATTTGTTTGGGTTTTTTTTTTTAGCATTTTTGCCTCTGGACACCACTACAGTGGATTTAAAAATAAATAAAATCAATCAAACAATAAATATGTGACCAAACTGCAAGCTTTAATTCAAGGGGTTTTACGGAAATTTTGGAATAACCGAATTGCACCCATTTTTATACACAGTGCTCTTTTTTTCAGAGGCTCAAAATGAATTGCACAAATATCTAAGATCTCATCTCGTTTATGAATATCTAAGAATTGGTATTAATACTTGGATTAAAATCATTTGCAGTGAATGACTGCCTGAAGCACAAAACTCATGAACATCACCAAATGCTGTTTACTTGCTGCACCAGGTTTCAGTTGCTGCTTTTTTGAGTCAGTGAAGTTTTTCAGTACACTTGGTGGAGATCAGGTAAAGATATGTTATGGTTCAGATTATGAGGTGTTAATCTTGGTTTCATCATCCCCCCCCCCCCGGCAGTCTCTTAAAAGTTTTCTGGCAGAATCTAATCTGGCCTACTCGGTCATGAGCAGTTAGGTCCGTCAATATTTGGCCGGCACACTCCTTTTTAACAATGTACCAGATTACTGATTTAGCCACTCCTAACTTTGTTTCTCTCTCCGACAGTTTCTTTTTTTCCTCCCAGTGCAATAAAGACCTCTCTCATTTGCACAGACATGTCTTTAGGCCTCATGTTTAAAAACACAGTGAAAACTATAAAATACAAATTCATCACTTCGAGGGTCTTTAATTTACAATGTAAAAGCGTATTGAGGCGACTGTTGTTGTGATTTGGCGGTATATAAACAAAACTGAACTGAAACTGAGCACTTTGAATTAACTTATTTTCAGTGTCACATCATGTCTGCTTACTTTGTCATGAAAGGACCATGGCAGCCAGTTGAGGCCTGTTCCTCACCTATTTCATTATTATCATAAAAGTTGACCTCTGATCTTGAGGCCACGTCACTGGTGTTGAAACTCATCTGCCATTTTTAGTAGAGACACCTATATTATGAATTTGTGAATCCTACATCACCTTGTTCTCGAGTTATCATATTCACAAGATTTTCAGCAGTGAGCCCTTCAATTAGATACAGACTGCTCAACTTAAAATCCACATGGCGATGTACATATGCAAAGCAAAAAAACTGATTTTTGTCCAACAAATTATGGACTCAAGTGTACAGTACAGAAAATATACATTTACAGTTAATTGTAACCCTCCTTGTGTCATTTTCATTTCTTTTTAAAGCTCAGTTTAACAATCTTTTTTAAATGAAGCCTAAGGATATTCAGCTCTATCCAATTAAAAAACCTTCGTCTCTTTGTCACACGTTTTATCTACATAATAGTTTAGATGAATTATTAACCAAATCTTGCCCGACACTATGAACTCACCAAAGGAAGTTTATAAACAGTGTATTGTTTTGTATTGGTGGTCAGATTACCCACACACACCTGTAGAATGGTGAAGTTCTCCAGAACACTGTTCATCATGTACTTCTCTGGCAGGTGTTTGAGTTTGTGGATGAAGTTGATCATATATTCACACATGGGTGAACGATGGATGCGGAACATGTACTTTCCTCCTTCCAAATGTGCATATTCAGTCTGGTTAGGAGAAATCCACACACGTTATTTACAATTAAAAACACATGCGGGTGGGGTCTAATATAAAATATATTTGAGTTGTGTACATATACTCAATAAATAAGATCCACTATTAAAATGTGTCTGTAAAATAAGAATGAATAATTTTCTCACCTCAACCTTTTCCACCACCTGTTTACCAAAGGAGCAGACCTTTGTTGAAACACTGATAGTGATGTTTTCTGTTCCGCTGTACTGGCTGCTCACGCCGTAAAATGCGCCAGAACCTTCCTCGATGTCACTGCTCAGGTCCGCCTAAAACAAGGAGAATAAGATGGACACAGAATGAGTGCAATAAAAATAAAAGGGTAGAAGAAAATAAATTAAGAAGTCACCACCAAAGACTATAACTGTAGTATTTAATACTCATTCCTGCAACTACTCTTTGCAACAGTAAGACACATTACATACACCGAGCTAGAAACTATTCAAGAACTCGTGTTTGATTTGCTGAATAATAATAATGCAGTGAACTAAAAACACTTGTTCAAGAACTAATAGTGAAAAAGTAATTTCCTGCATAAGCTCTAGTGTTACACTGGCTTTGCTTCCCTCATGTGGTGTAGCAGGTTATTACCTCAGACTGCAAAATGAAAGACACTCTGCAAAAGACCCAATTATTTGTTTAACAAAGTGAAAGTAATCGAGTGTAAACACTTAAGCATTTTAGTGTGCATGTCCTAAACGCCAACTCAGTTTTTGAGATTAGAAATCTGACTTGCTGACTTTCTTCGCTCAAATGGATTTTAGTGTTGTTGGTTACTTACCCAGAACTTGACAAGAAAGAATGCATTGTGTGGCCCTTTTTCGTAAAGCTCCTTCAGGCCTCCTTTCTTCTCAGAGAACTTGTCGTAAATCTGCCTCACGTCTATGGACTCCAACACTGGGTCACTGTAGCCAGGGTTTGATGGGCCAATGTGCACGAACAGATGTTTATGCTGTAGGAGGGAAGGAGAAATAAGTACAAGAGGGTAAAAGGAGAGAAAAATTTGACTATGCACATGTTTTAAATTGATGACTCTTGGTTCAAAAAGTTCTGGCTGTACCGTCTCTCTGTCTCTTTGAGTCTCCATAAAAGCAGAGTACTCCAGTAGCCGTAGTTTTGCAGAGGCAATGGTTCTGTCTTGCCATACAGGAGCTGCTATAGCTGCAGGGCGAGGGGGTGGCAAGGCCTCATAACCTGTTTAACATTTAAAATTGTGAAACAATTTAAATAACAATATTTATTTTAAAAAAGCTGGGCAAATCAAGTTCACACTTACTGATAGGTGCAGGGACAGGGGCTGGGAGTGTAGTGTATGGCGGCTGTGCAAAGGGCTTGATGCTGTAAAAACGGAGCAGAAGAAATAACCCCGAAAATGAGTAAATGTACCTGCTTACGCAAGAAACTTTGATTTTCAAGACAGAAAACCAAGGTATGTGCCAGCTATACTTACTCCTGAGAATGCCCAGGCTGTCCTGGCATAGGGCCGGGCCAAAACTACACAAAAAAGAAACAGATTGAGCAAATCGTATTACTCACTTTTACCCCGAAAAGTACAAAACAACAGATGTGTGTGTGTCAGTGTTAGCGTCTCACTCTGACTGGTGGAGGAAAGGGAGTCTGGGGTTTCATTACACTCGCAGAGACTATCTGAGCTGATGAGAGATTGGCCACCGTCTGCAGTGCCTTGTCCTTCGAGACCTGGTCCTGAATGAGAAAGACGGAGACAAAGTAATACACAATGACAAAACTCTGAAACTTCACAATAAAATGCAGGTTATCATTCCAAGATCAGCCAACTCCAAAGGCCACTTTAGACAGCAAGCCAGCCAACATGTAGTGTACGGAAGCATGATGCAGTAACTATATGGAAAAACAGCACAGAAAGCAAAGCGCACATGAGGGGAAGCCAAAGCAGGAGGCAAACCAAGTAAGAAGAGCTAACCGTCACCAGTATTTAACTAAAGCCACTAAAACGAAAGAGCAACAAGCAGGGTTTTTTTTTTTTTTTTTTTGAGTCTGGCAATAAAACTGCAACTGTGGACTAGCAGCAATGTGATGCCAACCACACAACACAAAAGCCTGAAGCAGAAAACTGTAGTTGTATAACCGAAACTTACCAAGTTCATGGCCTATGGCAAAAAAGACATTTTATTAATTAACTTCAGTACATTCAAAATAAAAGCAGATTACAAAATCATTGTTAGGTAATAAAGGAATATGCCTTGTTCACATAGCCACTTCAGAAAACATTAAGACACATTCACTTTTTGCATGTTTATGTGTGAATACAAAAATGTATTTTCTAAATAGGTTAGAAAAGAATGGAATAAACCTTTATTATTCCATGAATGAGAAATTTGGGTGTTACACAGCTCTTATGGTAAGGGGAATAGAAAATATAAAAGGGAGACACAAAGTGGTCCTATATACATAAGCAACTGAAGTTCAAATATATATGGGGTGGGGGGGTGGGGGGGGATTTTGGTGAAATGTACAGTGAACAAAGCTGTGTTATAGTGTCTGACAGCTGCTGGTAAAAATGACCTGCGGTAGCGCTCCTTCCTACGCTGTGGGTGTAAAAGTCTACTGCTGAACGAGCTGCTCAGTGCTCGTACAGTCTCATGCAGGGGGTGCTCGACGGACTTCAGCAGACGGTCTAGGACAAAGCTGGCCCTCCTGACCAGTTTTTTAAGTTTCCCCCTGTCCCTCTCTGCCATTTCACCAGTCTAGCAGACCACAGCATAAATGATAGCACATGCTATAAGTGTTCCTAGAAGCACATCCTAGAGTTTTCGATCTTTAACTACGGAAGCAAGTATTTCCTCGATAGAACCCAAAGCTAACTAATCAATGTTCAGTTAGTTAACTGCAGAGAGGAGTACCATCTCAACAAGACTCCATCAATCAGAGCTTAATGGTAAAGCAGCTATCAATCACTAATCAAATGATTCATGATTCATCTGGGAGTAGTGCTGGTGGCACCATCAAAGCAAGTCTCAGCTAATGTCAGCGGATGACCCAGAAAGAATAAACTGCACAATCCATGTGAGCACGGCCAACAATCAAAAGTGATTGATGTCTACAAAGAACTTAATTTAAAGTCCAAATGCTTTGACGTACTTATGTATCGCTGCCTGGTTTGGTAACCTGACGGTGAAGAATAAGAATCGGTTGGGACTTCTGGTAAAAACTGCTAGCAAAATTTCAGGGCGCTGGCAAGATGGACTTTTGGCCATCTACAATAAAAATGTGCTTAGAAAGGCTCATTCTATTATTAATTGTTTGAACCATCCACTTCACAGTGAGTTTGAGTTGTTGCCTTCCGGCCGCAGTTTTAGAGTACCTGTGAGGAAGACTAAAAGACTCCAGGTTTCTTTTATCCCTACTGCATCTTGTCTCCTTAATGTCAAATAACCGTCCTTGGACTTTCTATCACTATTATTGTCATTATTATTTTATATTATTGTTCTGTTTATTTTTATCCTGCTGCTAACTAATTTCCCCTTGTGGGACAATAAAGAAATTGAATTGAATTGAATTATTTCAACTATTTAAAAAAAAAAAAATTGTCAGAAAATAAACAGATGCGTGCATACATGAATAATAAATTAAATAAATAAATAAAATCAAAAACCTAAAAACACAATTTTAACTTTGGTGTCGTGAGTTAATGAATTTAGGTTAATTTCTCAAGTTAAAATGAAATTTTCAAGGGTGCAAAAGGTGAAGGGCCTATATAATTTCGAAATCAGCTGTAACTGTAATCAAAAGCACTGGCTTATACTGAAAGAGCAGGATATGTCCTACTGATCTGTTCCATCATAAAACTGAGTCCTTTTGTTTATATCTGTTTATATCTAAACATTACTCTCCAAATGTGTACGGGAGAGCAGAAGGTTCAACAAATTTGGTGTAAAATTATGGTTTGTTTTGTGAAGAACAGAGTATGGTAAAAACACAAGAAAAAAAAAAATAGAGAGAAAAGATAAAAAGAAATGTAGGAAATGTTCAAGAGCAAGAATGTAAAGAAACAGAAAATCAAGGGAGAAAACTTTTGAAATTCCTCAAATGGGCACATTAAAGACACCTTGCATGTTTACTGATATGGGGGCATGCAGGTTACATGCCGCTAAGTGGTCAACAAAAGCCAGCAACTGACTCTCAAGCAATTATTTGTCTAAGGCCACAAACTTTTTGATCCAAGTGAAATGACTAACATACCAGCCATGCATAAAAATGATGCGATACATATATAAACACTCAAGACAACAAACTTTTGTACTGTGCAATGCTAGACAATACAGCATACAAGCAGAAAAAAGAAAAAAGTTTGAAAACGTGAGTTTGTGAAACCTAAGGTCTCATTTCTGTGCCCCACTGACTATATTCGAATCATGCAGCAAACTCCTTCTATACTGGATTTAACTTTGGTCCATCAAAGTTTTCTACTGGTCTAGACTAAAAGGCTTCACGAAGGTTGGGCTAAGAAATGTATATTGATCGTCTGATTAGCAATTGCAGTTCCCTGGAGAATTGTATGGCCGATGTTAAGAACTAAGAACAAGGCACGAGTTTTAAGGGCACGAGTCTCATGAATATGGTTGGAAAATATAGTTATAGTTAAATATAGTAGTAGTTTAACACCCCAGCAGAGACGCATAAAAATCTGCCCTAAGTTCTGACGAAGACGTCTAAGATTGGGTTAAGTTACATCTGAGCATGCAGAGCGAAGCGGCTAGCATTGCAAAGTCAGTGAGCATGTATACCTTCAGCTTAGACTGAATCTCACGAGACTTTCTCTTGGCCAAGACTTGCAGGTGACTAGAGACCTGAGGAAAGACAGGATGAAGGAAAAGGGACGGGAGGAAAAAGGAAAGAGAAAAGAAGAAGGCTGTGACTACAGAGAGTAGTAGAGTATAGTCAGTGAGAACCCACCTTGATGCTTGCCTGGTATTCTCGTACCCTCTTACGTGCCAAAACCTGAATATGACTAGACACCTATGGACCCAGGGTTACCCCCGTGAAAGCACACATTTACACAATGATTTCATCATTTTAAACAGTCCATAAATATTCATTTAAACAAGGTGCACTTAAATCCTGTTACAGAAAACAGATCAGTGGTGTAGTCTATACAAATATCTGTGCGTACCTGTTTGCGTGTGCGCGTCTTCCCTGTTCGTAGCTTGATATAGCGAGCTATCAGCTCATTTCGACCTAACATGACAAAGAAATGGATACAATTAGAATGACTAATAAACATAAACACATTATACAAGTGTAAAGTGTTTCTTAAACTGCACTGTTTAGCCAGATATAGCTCACACCCTATGAGCAGACTTAGCATTGGCATACTCAAACGTCTCCCTGTAACAGCCAATCTCCAGTATTTACATTACTAGTACATGTCCAAGCTCCAGTATTGTTTGGGCTGTTTGTGCAGTTGGCAAACTGATTCACATAATGACATTGAGAAAAGTAAGAAAATAGGAGTGGTAGATTGTGTTTATATTTAAAAAAATAATAATTAAAAAAACCAAGGTAAATGTGGGAGTGACATGACTATTGATATACAATAAAATGTATTTAAATCTTTATATGATCAAGGAACCATATCAACTTATCTAATCTAAGAAAAAAGTATCAATTCACTCATCAGCTCTACTATATAAAATGTTATTTCAGGCTGTTAGGTGGTTGCTAAGCAACAAGATGACTATATATTGCACGAGTCTAGCTTTGTGTATATGAATAAAAAGCAAGTGTCGAGAAACGAAAATGATCCCAAGCTTGCTTTAATAAAGGTGTTGTAGGTGCATAAATGCTACAAATGGGTCATTTTAGCCCACGTGTAGGTGGTTACTAGGCAACGTGAGGACATCACAATATGTAATACAGATAAGAACCTTCAGGTCCCCAAGATATATCTGTGTGCCAGTTTTGGCTGCTCAGCTCCAATTGTGTAGAAGGATTTTGTGGTCAGATAGGTAGACAGAGGTTTCATGTATTATTGTAAGATTGCAAGTAGCTCCAGCCAGTAGCTCCCTCTGCTGCTTAAAGCCATGCTGCTTGAGCCATGTAGGACCCTGTAATTTTTTATGATGCTGTAAAAATAGACAGAATCACAGCTCCAAAACTGACTGTGCAATTTTCTGAGTCCTAAGAGGAATGTTCTAGTAATCAAAAGAAAATTACAATAACAAATCTAAATGGCCGCACTTTTTTAAAGCCAAAGTTAATTATGACTGTTGTGGTTGCTGTATGACAAAGGTAATGTAAAGCACCCAGAACTGATCAAATACATTTTTTTTAAAGAAAGGACTGTCATTCCTATATATGTCTGTACATATTAAAGTTTTTAAATTGCACCACTTGTTGCATCCCATTTGTTCACTGAAACAAATATGAATCTGAAAGACAGGCAGGACATGGGTGAACACTCCACATTAAGCTAAACTTCATTTGCCTTGAATCTGAAGCCAAATGTGGTTTGTGGTCTTGTGGTTTGTGTCTTACAATGTAAAGTACAATAAGTACAATCGTAACACAAACGGCTAGACTGAGTCCTTATTGTTTGAGTTTAGTGGTCACAGTGACATTCAAATTTATGTTTAGACTGTACCGAACTTACTGGTCAAGTTCTAAAATGAAGCTGTACATACTTTTGAATCCACTGCCCGTATCTGCAAACATAAAATAAAACCTCAATGTGATGCCACTTATGGTGAGATGTTTTAAGTGTGAAAGTGTGTTTGTGTGTGTGTCTCCAGGGTAGTGAGATTCTTATAAATCCCTATAAAGATCTGTCAAGCTTTCCTTTTCTCAGGCTGTAAGACATTTCTATTAAGAATAGCATGTATTAATTTTTAGTCAGGTTTGGTTTTGCTTGCTGGCAGACATTCAAAAGCGATGAAGAAATGGTGGGAATGGAGAGAAAAGCAGAGGAGAGGTCATGATATTGTTAACAGACTTCCAAAATGTGGTCAGCACAGACTGCCTGGTCAGCTCTTTCCTTCTCCCTCTCCTCAGTTCCAACCCACACCTGATGATCTGCTCGTCGTTTGTAACTTCGAAGTAACCCATTATACAGCATGCCGCAAGCGGTTAAATATAAAGGTGACCAGAATGATCCCACAGCTGTAATCATTTAGCACACTTACTAACATCATCATCACCATCCTTTTTTCTGGAAAAGGCTGTGACGCTGTAGGGATTTCAGATGAGTCACATCAGCGCTGTTAAGTTACCAGAGCACAGAATTTCCCAAAATCAACAGAAGGGGCTGACTCAGACACAGCAGTCTGCTCCAATTCCCAAAACAGGACACATGCACTACCCTGCAGCCTACCACTACTCCACATAAGGGTAAAAGCTCTTTCTTTAGATGTCACATCTATTTTGCTATATGGAAGGCAAGATAAGCTACAACTATAAATATGTAATATAACCCAGCTACAGTGTGAGGGCACAAACCAGTGTACTCCTAGTGGGCAGTCCCAAGTCCTGATAAATGTGACGGTTGCATCAGGAAGGGCACCTGGAATATAATCTTTGCCTAGTCAAACACGCGGATCATCAAGAATGCGATTTCCATACTTGATTGGATAGGGCCTGGGTTAACAACAATAGCCCCTGGTACTGTTAGCTAAGTGGGTGCCAGTGGAAACTGTGGTACTGTTGGCCAAAGACAAAGAAAGAAGAAAGGGGGAAGGCGTGTTTGAAGGCAGCAAGAAAGACGGGAAGGCAGGGGTGAGGAGGTTTGAGTAGGAATTTTAAATGCAGGAACTATGACGGGTAAAGGGAGAGAACTGGCAGACATGATGGATATGATGATACGCGCAAGACACCAGGTGGAGGGGAAGGAAAACCAGGAGAAACAGAGGTTGATTCCAACTGTTCTACCATGGTGTAGATAGGAAGTGAAATGAAGTATGAAAAAATTTAAAGTAAAAGTATGTCGAGAGTTTTGTATAGGTGGAGACAGTCAGAAATTTAAACTGAAGGGGTGGTGCTGAGTGTATATCCCACAGGCTGGATGTCAGTTAACAGAGCAAGAGGAGTAGACTGAATAAAGTGATATAGAGTATAAGCAGAAGGGAGTGGTGACTGGAGGAGGCTGCACATGTAGGGAACAGACACAAGCAAGTGGTGTTAGGTAGGTATTGTGTCAGGGAGAGAAATGCGCTTGGACAGACGGTAGTGAAGTTCATGGAAAAGAAGGAAATGGCCATGTTCAACACGTAATTCAAAAAAACGGAAGAACATACTGTGACTTAAGAGTGGATGGAGACGCTACCAGGAAATTACCAGAAAAGGTATTTGGTGTATCTTCTGGACAGAGGAATGATGAAAAGGAGACTCCATGGTGGAATGAGGACATGCAATAAAATATTCAAAGAAAGAGATTAGCAAAGAAAAAGTCAAAGGGGAGTGGTTGGGTAGATGAAGAAAGTAGGAGTATTGGAAGGCTGGTCGTACAGCAAAGAGAGGTGGTAAAAACAAAGGAAAAGGTTTATAGTGAGTTGTATGTAAGACTAGATACTAAGGAAGTAGAACAGGGCTTTTCTGAGTGAGGTTCTGAGTGGCAAGGCAGAGTGGCTTTTGGGCTGGAAAGGATGTGCAGCATGCTAGGATGATTAAGGACAGAGATGAAAATAAGATGCAATGAAGAAAAAAAAAAACAGTTGAATCATGTTGAGTCTTGATGTTGCACAGTTGGGCACTTGAGGGTACAATGCAACTTTGGGCATTGCAGGTTTGATACACTAAAAAGGTAATCTGATCAAAGTAATGTCAGGCAGAGTGTAAACAAGTAATCCACAACTTGTGACAATAAAACAGTTTATTTTTTAACTGAACTTAGTAATGACTCATTCATCGCTACACACGGCAGATGTTAGAAAAAGTTTTTCACGTGACTGAAATGAAAAGATAAATAAGTGAGATACACTGGATTTTTAAAAAACACCAAATATTCATATATCAGTCTTAAAAAAAACCTAAAGTAAAAGCCAAGATATTTATTACCGTTTGCTGAAAATGTTTTTCAAAGTCTAATAAAGATGGATATAGGTGTGGTGTGATTTAAAAGCAGTAGATGCCAAAGTTAGTATATTATTTTTCATCTGCATTACTTATTAAATCATTAGAGTAATTACCCAGCACCCATCTAACTGCCAAATGATTATGAAGAGATAAATGATGAAGAAGCCGAGTGTTACGTTTCAACAAACTGAAATGTATTATCAATCCAATATTAAAACATAATTACTGACACACACACACACACACACACACACACACACACACACACACACACACACACACACACACACACACACACACACACACACACACACACACACACACACACACACACACACACACACACGCTGCATTATCTGCGTCACCAAGTCTGCTGATCATCCCTATTTAGAAAAACTTGCTTGGCACTATAATCCAGGGTGACATCATGGTAGTAACATATGACTGACACCAAAGACAGCACAGAGGCTGGATCAATTACGACTGGCCTAGTTTAGCTCAGGAAGGTTAATTAAAGCAAACACCCACTGAGATTCAGGTTACTGTAAAATCAGTATATAATTTTAATGCTGTGTTCATAACAGTTTAATAGTTGATTCACACTTGTGCCAATAAGCTAAATGAGCACTGTGTAGTTTTAATTCCTTTACAGTAGTATGAGTGTTTATGCACACAAACCACTTTAAGGCATGAGATGTATTTTCATTTAGCAATATTGGGTGATGTTGGAACACCTGTCCACATCTGACTATAGGTGAAAAATAGCTGACAAATCTCCTTGGTTTTCATTTTATATCCTCTAAACTGGTTTATCATTTATATTAAACAATATCTTAACACAAATTAATTCAAATTTTCCAGTAAAATTAGAAAGTTCCAACTAATTATGCAAAAGTTGAAATGCTTAGTAGCTCACAGTATTAAGAAGCACTGATGCAAGGTTGGGGGTTGGTGTTGTAAAGCTGGTATTACGCTCAGGCTCAGTGTTGCTTTTTAGTAAGTGTAAGCATACATCAACGGGACAATCCTCGTTAAAGGAGAGTGAAGTAGGGAAGGTCAACCAACACAGTGAGCCCCACGCTTCCACAAAAGGAGAAAATGCCACAATGCTGAAACAAACTTTCCCTTTCTGTCACCTGGGATCATATATCCCGCTTCCCTCACTGCTGAACACCCTTACAAATACACAAATGCTTCACAGTCTGATTCAGAGTGCAAACACTCAACTCCCCCCTTCCAAAAAAAAAAAAAAAAAAAAAAAAAAAAAAAAAAAGGATCACAAGGTTTTCATAAGGTAAGAAAAAGGCCAAAATACAAAGCTCTTTTCACAGGCAGCATCTTAAACCAATCCTAATAAAAAACAAACACATGAAACATTGCTTGTGTGCATTTGCAACAAATCTGTTCCTGGTGTTTCACAGACCATTTATGCAGAGCACCAGAAGTTATTCAGAAGTTAACTACAAGTTGACATGAGAAGTCAACATGCTCCTTCCTTTAACCTTATTACTGCAGATTGTCCTCTGACCCAAAAACTATGTAGCCTGTTGAAAATTCCTGCAAGCTGATCACCTATTCATAAAGCAAGGTGATTCTGCAGAAGGATCAAAAACCAACTCTGTTCCAAAGTGCAGGCAGTTGATTAAAATTTGTGGGTTTTTTGGTGTGGTTCTTCTAAGAACTAAATTTCTGGAATAATGTGTTTATACATGTAAAGCCTTTACTAGTATTATTATTATTTTTACTTATTCCGAAATGGTTGGGTCAAGCAAAGGGTGCCTACAGATATCAAACATTTCTGTAATACTGGCTGCTACAGTCATTGGTTTATGTTTATTGACTCTTAAATTTAAATATCTGCAATTTTACGCAGTCATCGAAATAAAATTATTTAAACCCAAAAAGGAAACGGACAAATTAAAGGCAAATCCTTTACAAACAAGTCAGTTATATATTACAGCTTCTTTGAATATGTTTTGTTTGATTTCAATATCAAAGAAGAAACTAGAGGGGGAAAGGGATAGAAAGTTGCTGCTCCTCACCATACATCTTCCCCTCATCTGACAGTATGATCTTCCTCCTTCCACAAGGAGGGTAGATGGCCAAAGCTTCCTGAAAGCTCTGCTCAATGTCTGGGCTCCACACCCCTTCAGGATCCCCGTCCAATCCGCGGTCCGTCCCGTCTCCCAGTCCCTCTCCAGTGGGACTGGGACCCTCCTCCTGCGCCCCATCAGGGCTGCCACGGCAACTCCACTCCGACGCAATGATGACGGCTCCAGCTACAACACACCTACAACACACGAAACAAGATAAATGTTAAGATGTGAAACAGATATGCTAAACTGGATCTGACACGTTAGTGTTACGGGTTACAGTGTTATGCTTTTTGGGGGGTGTGGTGGCTGTAAGAAGGTTTCTCCATTTTGTCTGTCTGCCCTCCTCACACATGAAGAGGCCAGAGAGCAACAGAGAGAAGTTAAACTGGCATCTCTGCACACTTTCACTTTTAAACTATTCACACAATTACACTCAGCTTGAATTTAAAATTTAAACCAATAGGCAGAAATACAGGCAACTGAGGAAAAGCCCTTATGCAGGATTAACAAAAATATACAAATACTTGTTACAATACTTACCCTGAACCCTGGTTTTAACATGTTTTCTTTCATGTTGAAAGCCAAAACACGATTAGGAAACAGATTTGTTGTTTTTACAGCTACACTGCACTGCAAACAGCAAGATTTAGAGAAACGGATGCAGCTGTTTTTTGTCCTATACAAAAAAAAGCATTTGTACAAACTGTAAACTGTGTACAGCTAATTCATTTTTGCAGTGAAGGAAATTTTAAGCATCACATCGGTTCTTATAGAGTGCTTTTTCTTCTGTACCTGAGCACTTGAAATGCTTTATGCAACTTGCCTCATTCACCCATTCAAGCCTAGAGTGAGCTAAGAAAACACCCTCCAGACTGTTACACCATGAATTGTTACAAGGCAGGGTGGAGCCATGCTTTCATGTTGTTTACGTGAGTCTGTGTTAAACTTTAGCCTTGCTTTCCTGTTCTTAGCTAATAGAAACACTCAAAGTGGTATTGTAGGCCAACTTCTTTAAGGTTCAATGTGCTGCATGTTCAGAGATGATGTTCTGCAAACCTTGGCTGTAACAAGTGGTTATTTGAGTTACTGTTACCTTCTTACCAGCTCAAAGCAGTCTGGCCATTCTCCTCTGGCCTCTGACATCAACAAGGCATTTTCCCTTTATCTGACAATAATCTGCAGTATCTGAAATCCTCAGACAAGCCTGTCTGTTCACAGTCACTTTAATCATCTTTCATCCCCATTCTAATACTTCCTTTGAACTTCAGCATGTCATCTTTACCATTTCTACTTGCCTAAATGCATTACTGCCATGCGCTTGCCTGATTAGATAGCTCTGTTACTGAGCAGTTAAACAAGCCTAAGTGTGGCCGCCATGCATGTACATTATTTTGTAATGCCAAACGTGGACAACCTCACTAAGCAGTTAAAAGCACAGAACATCTCTAGATGTAGCCTAGAGAAGGGTAACAAGGTTTCCACAACAAGTAAAACTTTAAGTTTTGACACTTTTCCCATAACATATTAAAATGTAGTACAGGTTTAAGTGCTTATTTCCTTACTCTTAATCCCTTCATGTGAACAGAATAAAAACCCAAAACTTAAGTTAGATCAGCAGTGCATAAAGCATTTTGCTAAAAACTTTGCTGTTTCATGGTTTTTAAACTTGTTATTTTTAACACAAGGAATCTGAGGCACACTGGCAGTTCAAGAAAATCAAACCCCACACCTTGTTTTGTTAATCCACATCACTGACATCATGATGGATGGACGAAACTGAGATCAACTTTGCGGCTGTTGAGAATAGCGACAGATTTCTCAGACTATAAGTGTCTACACACCAAGAGCGAGATCAGATTCACTTTGAGCTGTTTACAGCGTCCATGGGTACGGTGTGTATTAATAGTTCTGGCACCCGTGGTCAGAGACCTAACAAGTGACAAGCTAAAATATTAAGGGTTTATAAATGTTTAAAGACACTATCCAGGGTCAAGGAGGACACTACCAGGATGTGTCACTATTAAGATGAGATCACAAGATGTAATACATTAAATATTTAACTGACTGCGCTTAGTGAAGATGAGACCAGCTATTCATTTTTCTTAGCTGTTCATTACACAGAAACTAGCCTAAAAGGCAATACTAAAGCAACACAAACTTTAGAAGACTCCAACTGCCTGTGTAGGCCACATAAGGAAATTACACATTCTTTTGTTATTGTTGAAGATGCTCCAAGTCTCTTCAAACACAGACACACATATGCGACATGAATGTTGCCTGGTGTGTAATGTTTTCCAGAGTGTGGTTAATATGGTCCCTGCCACAGAGGAACCACAGAGGATCAGTGTGGTGGCTGAGCTTCCCCTGCTGTGGTGGGTTTATTCTGCACGCTGTGTGCAGGGCCTTCCCAGTTTCAATCACTACTGACTGGACTGAGCTGTTGCCATAGAGATCAGAAAGGCCTAGTGGGGTGGTCAGGAAAGCGCAAAGTCTAAAAGAACATTTTGATATTCGAGGGAGGTGGGATGTGATTGTCCTGAAAGCTCTACTCTGGGACGTCTGCAAGTGGGAAGGTGTTTCTTTGTCCTGACTGGAACATATTCATCATGATGTCATATTGCTTTTCATGATCACAGACCAAAGATTATAATGACCACAACAAGAGTAGCTTTGCATGACTCATGATTTGGAAAAACAACTGTTATTTATCTTAAAATGAGCCTTAGTGTAGCCCCTCAGTCCATCCCCTCATCGCGTCTAAAGCAGGCCCTTCTACCTCCACCTTCTCCTCTTTTAGGTCACCCTCCATTTAAGCCAACTTTATTCTGATTTGCTTTCCCATCCAAACAGAAGGCAGGAGGGGCTCCCATGCTCTAAGCCAGTTGTGCCCTTGAGATGACCACATTAGAGATATCCCCTCTCCCTGACATAAATCAAACATAATTAGGGGGGAAATAGGTCTGAAACCAAGCATTTAGAACAGTTTAAAACCCAAGCTTGTGGTTGATTACGATTACTTACACCTAAGCAATTCTCATTATTTGAAACTTTTGCCATGCTTAATGTTACCATCTACCACGGTAACAGTACATATAAAAGACACGTTTGGCTGCCACAATTCCTTTTGCCACAATTGGTCTCCACGGCGGTAGGTCCACATGTTTTATTTGCAGTAATTTTTATGTTGGATGCCCTTCATGATGCAATCCCAAATATAAGGCAGAAGGAAGGAAGTTTCCAATATTCTTCAGTGGGATTTAGGTTATATACATTTGAGGTCAGCTAATTGTATAGTAGAGCCTTATCAATATATGATATCAGCACGAGCATGACAGAAACATGACATCAGCATGATATCAACATGACATATTGTTACTGACTTATGTTCTCCAATGCACTGATAAAAACACATAGTATACAGAAAAAAAGGCTTGTGGTACTTTACAAATGGTTTGTCATGGTTTGTCCATGTGAATGACTTGACTGCAGTATTGAAAATACTGTCAGTATTGCAGCATATGTGGCATAGTAGACAGCTAAGCAAATGGTGTTGCCTAGTAAAGTGTCTATACCACTAAACTGCTAAAACTAAATAAATAAATAAATAAATCTAACTACTTTGTAAAATACATTTATGGAATGTCAAAAAATATTACTCATCATTTTCACTTTTTTCATAAGTGTAAGGTACTGTAGGAGGATGTGAGGCTACCAGGCAATACACATTTAAATATACATTTAAAAATAGATACTCTTTATATACAAAGTTATAAGCAGCATACAAGTGTAATAATCTGAAATGGAAATTTTTCACACAAGTCTAAATGTGTTGATCCAACATGAAGTATGACCTTAGTTGGTGTAATGACAAAAATGATGTTTACGACAGTTAACTCTAACATTAACTTAGTTTATGCATTTGATTAAGGGGGAGCGTTAATCATCTAATACCTTTTTTAGCATGGTGCTGGGAGCTCACAGCCAGTTTAATAAATCCCAAGAGGAAACTTGGCTTAAATAATCAAACCTAGTGCTGATGTAACACATACACCACAATCACAGACTTGCATTACCAGCACTGGGAGCATTGCTGTGCAGTTTGGTTAGGAGTTCCGAAATCTGATGAGCTGTCATAGCCACAGATTTGTCAAGAGCAGCGGTGATGCAAAGTTGGGATACTGGCTACAGAGCACATATGTTGCTGGCTCTGCCAGTTTCAATATAGCACCCGTGGTCAAAAGGTCAGGTGTTTTAGTGCAATGAGGAGGCCAGTACAGCATTGAGCTAAATAAAGCTATGAGATCAGCGAACACTGAAAAGACATGCACATTAGGGGCTGTCTACTGCTCCCAGAGGAGCACCGTCGACATTATGAATAACCAAAACTTCACAGATTTCTATGAACTCTTTGCACACTCACTACTACAGTACCGAGAGCCTTTATGGATATAGACCGTAAACCGATCGACTCTTTTGAACACTCGGATAACCTTAACATGATCCTAAAGGTCACATCTTACACAATTTTAACAAACCAATCAGAGCACACACATATGCTGTAAATTGTCCCATGGCCTTTCCTTTGAAACTCCTACAACTCTTAGTCTCACGTGTTGATAAAACTTTCACAGCAGCAAGAAATTAGTCCCATCTGCGAGCATGCAGAAGGAAAATGAAATCACAGCGAACGCTTGGAAGCGGTTTAGCCGAGTGTGAGTTGGCAAAATATCCCTTTGATCCCAAAAGCGGAAAAACTTCCAACTAACTATCCATAAAAGTTCCTAAAACCGCACACAAGCACTTCCAGTGGTAGTCACTATAAGCTATCGACATGTTATTTTCTGTTTTTCAGTGGATATATACCAAGCAACTCACCGCTAACACACTCGAACTGACATGCTAGTTGGCTAGCTTGGGAGCTAATAATACTGCAATAAACTGCAAACTAAGTCTGAGAGACGCATTAATCGAGCCGAATACAGAACGAATACTTGAGTAAATATTAGAGGAATTCCCTGCTAAACACGTGAGTCCTCGAATCACTACAGGCACAGCGGGAAAATGCGAAATATGTCAAATATCCCAAAACTTCCAGCACACTCGAAGCGAAGCAGCTGCTGCAGCATGAAAAGTTGCTGCACACAACAAAGAACTATATGAGAGCACACTCACCTCACAACGGCTCTCCTGCCCCGCTCGTACAGGCACACGCTTACTTGTTGTGTGCCCTTTTTTTCTGTAGAAAAATAGCCTCGTGATTCGGGAGTATTTCCAGGGCAAAACAGCTGCGTTTGACAGAAAAAGGCGGAATGCAAAGTATGAGTTTGGTATGAAATCAACGCGCGGAGGAAAACGCACGGAGGCAGAGGCGTGGCGTCGAAACGCGCACACGCAAAAGTTTTGTGGGTCCCAAGGCAAACTCCTCCCCGGACATCAGACTCCTGGTGGGATAGCTGGGAGACATGAGGAAGGTGGTAGTCGTGATGTCACTTTTTTTGTCTAGGAAAAATCACTACATATCGCGTGCCATCGGGGTTGAAGGTTTAGGTCTGCCCCTGGCTAATGCACCTCCTGTCTACACGGACCTCATACTTTGGTTACTGCCTGAGAAATCACTACCATTAATATATAAAACTCCATTCAGGATTAATTCTGAATATGAGAACACGCATTATCTGCACGTATGATATTATTAACCTTTTTCAGTATTGAATATCATTAATGGCAGTTCTGTCTGCCTATCAGTGTTCTGTAGTTGTTGTGCCAAATTTAGGTACTATATACCCAGCTAGACTGTGCCCCCACCTGACATTGGAGAAAAGACAGTGTGGACACCCTGACGAGGTCAGCAGTCAATCACATGGCCAGTAAAGAGAGACAGACAATGGCACATTCCCAAATCTACACCTATGGTTTGTTCAGAATAATCAGTTAACACAACAAAAATGTCTTTGAAGGAAACCCAGGCTTCAGCTGACCAGGAGGTTCAAAATTGTTGCCTTTTTGTTTTGAGGAAACGGTTTATGCGGTTAACCGTTTACTATGCTGTTACTTAGTCAGAATGATGAAAAGATGTAAAGTAATGTAGATAGATACTAAGACTGAATTAGCAACCAGGTCCAAATGGGCATCTGCCTTAGGATCACTGAGGGTACCCGTATAACAAGTGACATGAGCTATTTTAATTGAATCGCAATATACAATTGGAAGACGCATGCTGCTTCGTGCAGCTTGGTATTCATTTTGGTATCTGATGAGGTGCCTTGCCCTAAGGAAACTATTGGCTCACCTTGTTTTGTGTATTTCTTAAGGTTTTTGTGCCTGGGGGCACCAATGCAGTATATTTAGTATATACTACCCTGCCACCTGGTGTCAGTGTTTTGTGCTTTTCTTAGATTAGAGAAAAACAGAGGCAGGACAAATGGGTGTGCAAAAACCCAGGAGAAGGCAGGAAATGAAGTGCCCAATGTTTAGAAATTTCTGGGACAGTACCCCCAACTGCCCCCCTAAGACCTATCTGCCTTGTCTGTATCCGGTTGGATTCTTTAATGTTAAAATGTACGGCTGAAATGTCACATAAGAAAAGGAAAGGCTGCACATAACAAAACTCCCAGGAATGGTGAACAAGAAGAAGCACAGGGCCAGTAGGGACGAGAACTTTTAACCCCTTGACAGCATTTTGGTCTGGGGTTGTCCTTTCATGTGGCCACTGGAGGGCAGTAGCACTTTAGTCATGGGCATTTTAAAAGGACAGGATGACAGCTGTCAGTTGCATTGACCAAAGAAATAAGTGGCAAATTGTGGGTTTGTTTTGTTTTTAATTAGCCCTCTGATTTTAGGAAACACATGAATACATTTGATCTTTTAGTTGTAGATGAATTAGGAAGAATGGCATTAACCAGAAATCTGATGGTAAAAATCTAAGAATTCAAAACCGATCTGGATGATTTGTGCAAGTCACAGTGACTTAGAAACATTTGCTGCTTGGTGATAGACACCAGAGAGAAAACTACACAGCAGCAGGAAGATTCTTTTTAAAACATCGGCTGAATTTCCCTGGTTTAATTTTGACATGTGTAAACATGTCTGCATCTCAGCCTGCCTTTACAAAGTGCTATCCTTTCCCAGTGAGGTCTCCGGCTGAAGTGGAGATCAGGTATTTCATTTTTCACTGAGCTTTCAGAGTGACTGAGCATAAAGATGGAGGTACAAAATTCAAAACAAAAGTGATAGCTATTATGAACCTTGAAGAGGTTCCCCATTTTTAAAAAGATTATATTTTCTATTCTGTTACTGCAAGTAGGCTAAATAGCCAGTCACAACCTGTTTGCCTTGCTGCCATTTGACAAGCAGCTCACAAATAGCATGCCACCAGTGGTTTCTTCCCTTGGGCTTTAACATTACTGAACTAATGCAATTACTAAATTATTTATTTACTATTTTATTTCATTTTTTGTCTTTGTTTTTGTTTCATTTTGTTTCATTTTATTATTTCATTTTTTTGTCATTGTTTTTGTGTTGCATGTTTTTCATTAAATTATCCTGAATAAGCCTCTAACTCTTATCCTTCAGTACTCATCCACACTAAGGGTGCTGGAGGCCAGATTATTTGGGATTGTAGGAAACCCTTGATAATGGAAACTTTCTTGAATGGCATGAAACGCACAATGCAACTTTGAATGCATCTACTGTGGAAACCATGTAAAACCTATCAGGCTAATCTAACCAAGCAAGTCTTGGTAAGTTTTACATGTATTATTCCTCATACTAACTTTTATTTGCCTTCTCAAGCCTTTGTGTGCTGCGTAGGAATGGTTCTTTAGAAATTCCTCCCCCACACACTGTTACTATTAACACTATAATGGAAATATACAGTTCTGTTTATCTAAGCTAAAACAAGCAATATCCTCCTGTAAGAAAAATAAAATAAAAATCAGAAAATTAAGTGGTGTAAAATGAAACATACATCTTCAGCTGAAGATTGTATGCATTTACTCCCTTTTACCACTAGATGGAGCGCCACATCAATCTCCATTGAAAAAAGTACAAAAAACGGTACTTTGACCACAGCCAGTGAGCTGCTCATGTCTGTTGAGATGCTCTTTTATACAAATTAACCTCATGCTTTAGGTTTTTTATTCACTATTTCTAATTTTAACTGCTGGGTCACACCTGCTTATATAGGCCCACATGTCTAGCCCCTTTGGCGACCCCCTTCATCCCTATACAAGTTACAGTCAGGCTACAAGCTATGGGATACTTCCGCTGCAGCAAAGGTCGCCTCTGTTTCTCTCCTCTAGAGTCTCCCACAGGTGAGCGCAAACTTTATCTGTCATTTTAGGAAACGTGAATTTTTATTTTGGCGTTTTTTGTAATTTTTTTTATTTTTATTTGAGATTTTCTGTGTTTAAAATGCTCTTCAACATCTAGTTTAATAAGGAGCTACTGGAGAAGCTACATTTAGTTTTTAGCGGTAAGTTAGCTCAAGGGGATTCGAATTTTTGCGCCAAGGTCATGGACTATAGACTGGCCATTCAATAAACATTACATTTATAGTATTTCACATTTTATAGTCAGTAAGCTAATTTTATCCTTACACATAATAGAAAAGGGAATGTACTAATTCTGATGCTAAGGCCTTTTACATCTACTCTTCATGTTCTGATTTATGTTTTTTGAGCATCTATACATAACATGTTTTACTTAAGTTAAGTTAAACCTATTTGTTAAATGTCTAAATATAGATGTGATTTTGTATTTTCTTATGTAGATCAGAAATAATTAATAATTATTTATTTTACATTTTTTTTTTAACCTATTTTAAGAGAAGGTACCTAACCTGTGAATAAGCCTGATGTGTTATAAAGTATATAGTAAGTAGTAAAACACAATATAAGTTCATTTTTTTTAATTGATTAGGATACAGTTTATGAGTAAATACATCAGCATTAGAAGTATTGGTGTGTGTGTGATCTTGCACGAAAACCAAGGTGAGTAAATCAGTAACAGTGTAACTTGTCAGTCTTGTGTGTGTGTGTGTGTGTGTGTGTGTGTGTCTCTGCCTAGACTTTGAAATAGGGCTCATTTACACAGGTTATGTGTTTTGAATTAATGCAAATATTTGGCACGGCAGAGGTTTTTGTGTGCTAGAGTAAATATAACTGTGCATGCAAGCACCCGAGTTGCTCAGGTTATTGATACCAGGAGAATAAAACTGGCGGTGTGTCCTTGTGTGAACTGGGTGTGTACACCAAAACACACAGTTATCAGATTCAGCTGCCAGAGCCAGTTAAAGGCAGGCAAACATCACAAGTGTGCCGCAGCCTTTTGAAAATACACACGGTGGCTCACACAGTGATTAGCGCGTAGTTTACTTATTATCCGCTGGATTATACTTTACTGAAAACTGGTGGCAAATGTTGGCGAAATGCCACACACTGCTTTCTTCCTTTATGGATTAGCGTGAAATGTGTGTAAGAAAAACCTGCTGTGCATTTAGAGTACATCTGTATCTACAACTTTACAGTACAGTCTAGCTGTGACTATATTTGTCCTCCCTTCCTTTTCTCTCTTGCAGGGGGACAGGAGAGTCGAGAGTCGAGAGTTGGAGGGCTGCCAAAAGAGGCCGGTCCGCCTTGCAGCTGAAACTTTTACAAGCCAAGCAGGAAGAGAAACGGAGAGCGATCGAAGAAGAAAAGGAGGAAAAGAAAAAGTGAGAAAGACATCTGAGCTCCTTTCTCTCAACCTTTCTGTCTCTCTTCTCTGTGTCTGCCTGTCTCTCTTTTTCTTTTCTCCTTCCTTGTTAAAGCCATACTGTATTTGCCCGCCTTTGTTGGCAGGGGGTAAATGTAGGGCTTGAGGACAGGGTGGGAGGGAAGTAATGGAGGAGTGTGGGGACTTTGAGTTCAGAGAGTTCAGCTGAGGAGAGAAATAAATTCATAAACAACAAAGGAGACGTGACGTCAGGGTTGAGGGGCTGTCCAACCTGCTGCCTGAATCTGAGCCTCCATGGAAGAACCGGATTCTTCACACCACGTGTGTGTGCGTGTGTGTGTACAGTATGAACGTGTGTGTATGTGTGTGTGCGTCCATTGTCCTGTCTTTGAGAAAAGACTTGTGGTGTTCAAGCAGAGAAGCTGGGCTATTGTGGTCTGCTTTGTGTCCGCAGTTGGTGTTTGAAGACTGAGAGAAGCCTCTGGTAATGTGTGTGTTGGTATCTGTTTGGCCAGTCAGAGGACTGTGCCGCTATTATTACAGCAGCTGCGACAACGACGGCGTTTCACTCGAAACAAGCTTTGCTTTTTGTCTGTAATTGGTTGATGGTAAGCTTGAATCGAATGGTAAAAGAGTGTTCCTGGGTTTTTTTTAGAGTTACACTCAGTATTTTCAAAATGACATCAGCTCGGAGGTAAGTGCTGATTGGTTGGCTCGGTTTGGGATACCCGCTTCAGCGCCAATGATTGGCCCGCAAGCAGGCTACAGAGAAGGTCGGCCATTAATGAACAGATGGATTTATGTTTTCTCTCCTAATGATTGAGGTCATCTAGAGGCGACAGCTCGCTGATCCAAGATCTGCATTGGTGTTCAACTATCATGCTCGGGTGAGAAAGCAAAGGGAAACCTGGGAAGGATGCCAAAGGCAGGGGAAAAAAAAGTATCCACCCTCCTTGCTCATTGATTCATTTAGCTGAACTCTCTCAAAGCCCTCCCTCTCACGAGGGTTGATATTATCCCCGATGGAGGGAGAGAGGACGAATTGAGGGGAGACGAAAAGAAAAACGGGCAGAACAGAGATGTCAAAAAATACAGGAAGTCTGCCAGGAATCCTTTTTCTGGTGAGAGAACTTGAAAAACAAAAGTCCAACAGCATATATAAGAAATCTCAAGCCAGTTTGAGCTTCTTTTTATTCTATTGATTGTATGAACATGGTGAGATGGAACAATATGGCAGAAGTGTCGGGATCTGCTTGTCTCTCTCGCCATCTGTCTGTTGCTGCAGGATAGTATGAGTGGGGTATGTGAATAGAGGTGCGCTTTGGATATTGGATAATAAACATGTACATTTCGGTGCCGCTGCTAGCTGATACCTGACTGTTTTGTGTCGCCGTGTCGGCTCACGACAGTTGACGTTTCTTCTCATACTTTTTTTTTCTTGTCTTTCTGTGGCACACTCTCAGTCTTAACTCTTTTCTCGGACTCCTCCTCTTTCTGTTCCTTCTCTCGCTACAGCATGTCACTCCCTTCCTCTTTCTGTGTCTCTGCACCCCCCACCTCCTCCCGTCCTCCCCTCCTTTTTCTCTCCTTCCCTCTTGGCAGCGGTGCCAAAGTGGGCTGGCAGACCGAAGCAAACACAGCACAGGGCAGAGCAGAGGGTGATCCAAAGGCTGGTGAATTGATTATGTGTATGTCTGTGTTTTTAACTCCTCTGTTGTTGGCGTCTTCTTGTGTTTGACTCTGTTTTGGTTATACGCCACTGACAGTAATGCGAGTCTATTGCTGGTCTGTTTTGGAGCTCTTTGCTGTTGGTTGAGCAGAGTGTGTTTGATATTGTCGTTTGTGTGTGTATGTATTTTCTTTTCGCGTGTGTGTTACAGTGGCTGTGTGTGAGCAGACGTCCCTCTGTCACCTCGTGTACGGACAGACGCACTCACGCCAGTAGGAGGGGATTGTGGGAAGGGGGTGTAGCTCTCAGAGGGTGTGCTCTACTCCTCTCTTTTCCCTTCTTCCCGCCATCACGGCCCTCTTCTCCTTCAGTCCTCCGGCCCAGCCCGCCGCTCACATACAGGCTTCAGGTATTTTCCTTTTTTTAATCCTGTGACACCTTTTCCCTGCAGTCTGTCTTCCACGAGTTCCTCTCGCCCTGTTCTCTGTCCTTCATCGTGGTCTTTCTCCTAAACGTTGTCTGTTGTTATCGGTTGCCACGCCGCACTCTCCTCGGCGCCATTTTGGCTCAATGTACATAACAGGAGAAACTTTTCTGGAGCTCACAGGGACACTGCGACTCCCTGCTGGCCATCTTCTTTCCCCTGGTGTCTGTATCTCTTTCTGTCTTGACCTGAACCCCTCTTCCTCTCCCCCTCGTTGCCGCAGGACATCAGGCTCTGACAGGGCAGTCAGCAGTATTTTCTGTGGTTTTCTGTATTGAACAGGTGTCTCTTTGGAGACTGGCAGGAGGGACGACAGGCCTTCTTGGTTACTTACTGACCTCAGAAGGTTGTGTGGCTTGAGAGTGGTTGTAGCGTTCAGGTTAGTGTAAGTATAGGCGCTAACCAGTGTTGAAGAGCTGTTATGGGACAAGTGAGGCACAGATCAAATCTCTTATCATCAGGGGCCATGGCGATAGGTAATATAAGGACAATATTTACTTTCGTTGTTTCTAGCCACCGTGAAAAGTCAGATATATGGCAAAAGTTTTACGGAAACATTTATGCTGGTGCAATTGTGTGTCCAGTTTTATGCTTGTGCAGTCTAGAGTTGTGTCTGTTTTCCAAAAGGTAGTTGCTACAACACTGCGTCATTGACATCTATATATATGCCACTTTACATTTCAGATTAAGCATTAGGACAGAAATGAAACTGACGATGCTGTAAAGAAAAAGGGTTTTTTTCAGTAGTAAGACGAATGTTTTGTTTTATTTGGTTTTGTTTTGTTGTTTTTTGTTTTTTACCAACGGTGTGATGTGCTGCAGGAGAAGAAGAAATGTAAAGATGGGCGGCAGGATTTATATGACTGGTGTGTATTTAGGCAATATGTAAAATCGTCGTATATAATGGTAATTTTGATTACAGCTGTTTGCCAGAGACCAGAACACTACACTCGAATTAGACAAGCGAATATGCTTATTGACCAAGAGCCGATGTGATAGTTTAACCAAATTTAGGTGGTGAGATGTTACATTGAAATATCTGCTTACTGTACGTGTAATTAGGAACCTAACTGAACAACTTTATGCCAGTGCTACATATTGCATCTAAATATGAGTTGGTGTTAAAATGGCGCCTTCATGCCACGTGTAAACAGTGAACACGATCAGACCTTTTCAACATACCCCTCACAATTAGCGGGTATGCTACTCTGTCAAGTCTCTATTTTTTTCTGTATGTTTATGTTTTGCATAAAGTGGCAAATGGCTACATAACAAATGCAAACAAGTTTTTTAGTTCTTAATCCTGTTTGTTTTTTGTTTTTTTTTGCATATCAAAATGTGGTACTAAAGAAAGACAAATGTTAAGAGGAAAAAGGGCTTGAAAAAATATAGAGATCAAAAGTTACAGAGATAGAAAGAGAGGTAGGAGTGGGAGTGCTCTTTCCCCGCCCCTCTCGTATCCTCAGATGAACTTATCGTGTTGCCTCATAATGCTTCTGAGTTTTTCTCCTAGAGGCAGTCAGGCTTACTTCCTTCATTCAGCCTCGACATAGCTGATTGGTTGATATCTTGGCTGACCGACCGCGGTTTGGAGCGAAGCAACAGGAAGTTTCTCTTCTCATGCAGGAAGCTGCAGCTGTTTCGTCCTGACATACACTGCTTTGCACTTTTGCACGCATTCTCTTTGTGTGCATGTGCACAAATATGCACATGCACACACGCACACATGCACTGGCTTTGAAAGGGCATACCTTTCCAAGTGTTTGTGATTATATGCTGTATACGTGCATGCTTGTGTATAGTCTGCACCGTGTGGCATTTGTAAATGCTCTAACATGTGGGCGTGTAGCGACATGCAAGGCCAGGATTCTGAGCTATCAGAAACATTTGAAACCATGGTAACCACACATCTCATTAGCACATTAGCAAAAGCATAGACAAGTGGAGATGAGAGGAGAGGACAGAGAAAGTAGATGGAGAGGAGGAAAGCAACCTTCTCGTCTTTCAGGTTTTCTTCATTCAGAGATTTTAGAGAGCCATTTGACTACTTGGAGGGCTATCCAGACGTCCCTAGTCTGGAGATTGGCTGTTTGGCCTGTCAGCCATAGCTCCTTTTCTATATGTGTATCTATGGGTCAGATTGTTGTTGGAACCCGATAGTCAGCACAGTGACTCCCATATGCTCTTGGCATATCTGGGTCATATATCTTTTCCTCAAACAAACTGTCCAGCATGTTTATCTAGCTCTCAGACTGACTCGTGTCAGTTCAGCATTTGTCTGTGCAGCCATCTACCGCACAAAACCAAAACACTGATCGCAAAAGACTAGAAGCCTTTTTATTTAATTACCATTCAGCTAATCAAGATCAACTGAGCTCTTTAATGCCCACAGTTTGAGCAACTGTGCTGTGTTGTCTGTACCAGTGTATGGTTGTGTTAGTACACGCATATGGCAGCATATCTCTGCATACATGCGAGCATGAGCTCTGTGTGTTGTGCCTAGCTAATGAGGATATACAGAACATCAGAGCGGGCACCATGCCAAGTGGGATGGTAGAGGCTCAGTGCTCCGATCCTTCGTCCTTTAATGCAGGAATATAGCATTCCTTAGAGAGTGGGAGGATGAAAAAGCTTGTGTGATAAAGTCACCATGGTGCTTTTAAGAGGATCAGTGAGAATGGACGTGAGTAAGACAAGGAATCAGTCGGGGAATTCTTCACTGTGCCATCTATTGTGGCTTACTTCCTCTATCAACGCCACCGCTCCTCCCCCTCTTTAACCACCACCACCACCACCTCCACCTCCTTACTCCCCTTATTGAAATTCTGCCTGGCACACAGACACTGTCCATTCTTGGCACAAAGCTCAGAGAGCAAAAGAGAGAGAAACACACAAGAACCTGTACCAATCGTCTGGTGCCCCGTCCGTTGTGTCTGTGCCAAACATTCATTCTGTCTCGTGGACCAAGGGACCAGGCAATCCAATAGGTATTTTCCTGCCTCTGCTTCCTGCGATAATCTGCTCCAATTTTGAGGACTTTTGTTGGCAACTGGGCACGCTGCGAGTGTTGTGAGATTTGATAATTAATCCGCGTGTTTACGTTGTTTGCATCGGACAAGGAATAAATCGCCCGGTGGGGGACAAATTCTGAAGCCTCCCGTCAGTGGAGGAGAAGGAGCTAAGGCTGGTTTCCATTATATTTTTAATCCTTTTTTTCACATGGGTTTTTGTTCGTTTTAATATGGAGACGTTGGAAGTTTGTAAAACCTGTATAAAACTGATAGTTCACTTTGCTAGCCATTTTAATGGCATTTGGTCTTTGTTCGACACTGGCATGTTTAGAAAGAAAGAAGAAAGGACAAAATTAATGGGCATGGCATGCCGTGGTCAATAATATGTCCATTAAAACATTAAACCTCTTTGGCATCCATTCTGATTTTAGTCTGTGGTCCACAAAAGTCCACTTTGCCTTCTTTCTAAAAGCATAATGACGGCAAAGTGTTTCATAATTTTTTTACCGTCTTAAAAAGGCCTCCCAGTTTTAGTAAAAAACTGGTATAAAAAAGACTTGATGTTGAAATTTTATTCTATGGGCTTTATAGAGAAAAGAGTAAAGTGATGCCAAAGAGCTCAAACTGTCAGAGGGTTTTGGAAACCTCAAAATACACGTGTAACTGTCACCCAGAGAAGGATGACTAGGCTGCAGCAGGAAATTGCCTCCAGAAAAACATATCCTGGTTGGTCACAACAGAGTCGTGTTATCAGAGGGTACGAGTGGACAAGGCCCACATTTCTTGGCTTACACTGAATACCGCTACTGTGAATTTACAAACATTTAGCCATAATTCTGCTGTGACAGATGCACAGTCTGTCTGATAGGCAGATGGGATTAACTCAGAAGGCCAGATTTCTTCAAGTTCCTCCCAGCTGCCCCACAGACGAAAGCTGCGTTTATTTTAGCTGTTGACAAGAAAAAGTTATCGGGCCCAGCCAGGCCATACGTACCTGTTTTAAGCGCCACAGAAAATATCCGCTCTCACAGACGACAGTGCCCAACGGCCTGCACATGACTGACCGAGTTCAGCCTCAGTGTTTCCAAAACAGTCGAGGGAACGGGACTCCAGTTTTGTGCAATTAACCCAGAAAGCACAGAACTGCCCACAAGCATTTATTGTGTACATTTTTTTTTATACTCAGACGTCTTGTTAAATCTTCATTAACTTGACCCATTTCTCCGAGTACACACTGTGTCATATCAGTATTAGTCTGATCGCCTTGTCCTCCAAACACGGCTGCAGTCAGGGGACGTTTCTTGGCGACTAAACAGAGCTCATAGATCTGTCACTGGCATGGTGACAGAGTTGGGCGTCATGCCAGCGCACCCCCACCCCATTCTGTCTGTCTGGTCTTCTGTAGTCAGTCTAGCAGGGTCTACTGCATGCTAACTATAGGCTGGTCTGGACCAAGTCTCAGGGGTTGTGGCTGTATGCTAATTTATGCAGGCGGTGTACCTTCTAACCTCATCTCTGTTAGTCTGAGGCCCAGGTCTGGCATTTGTCTGCCACTCATTAACCCCGCAGTTACTGCCATGTCAACCTGATGTGCACGAAGCTAATCTTTATCTCATGTTTAGCAATAGTTTAACTGTTAATGGCTGAAGGAGAAGCAACGACTTCCCAAATGAATAAAACTTTAATGGAGCAAAAAAAAAAATGCCTATCTGCCCGCTTGGTGAGGGTGCTACTGAAACATTACACGGACAGGGACATGCTGTATGCGATCATGCCTTTTTCTCTGTGAAACGTCCAGCTGTCTGATAAGTAAAGTTAGAGTTTCCCTCTCGCTCAGTACCCGTGATAGAGTGTGTCGTCTGGCTCTTTTGGCTTCGCCTTAGTGCTTGGCACAGGACTGACTCTCCATCACTCCCGATAGAACAGCTGTGCTTTCTTCATCATGATGCAGCAAGCTCACGAAAAACCTAAAAGGTAGACCCTTAGAGTGTTTTAAAGCAGACCTAAAATGGCCGATGTGCAAGACGCCATTTTGTGTTTTGTTGTTGTGTTTTGGGGGGCAGAATCCCAGCTTTCTATTCAATGAGAGGCAGCTGGTGGAAGCCATATTTGCAGGCATCTGTGTGTGTACCTCCGTCTGAGAAGCAGCAGCCAGCCTACACAGGGATAGCCCGCTGGAATGAGCTCAGTTTTTGGCGAAAACGGAAAAGGATTCCTGGCACAGAATCGAGTAGCTCTTTTTTTTCTCTCTTTCGATCACATGCCAGAGTCTCAGGAAGCCAGTGAGTTGTTTGTTGGGCTTTCACACATTAGTGCTCTCACTTTCCGTCATCCACTTACCGTTAAAATTATTTGTCTCTGATTTATTTCAATGGAACGTGTTTCTTAAAGACGTTAGAAAAAACAGGGTCGATCGGCGAGGATGTGCAAATTCGGGAAATCTGCGAGGGTCTTCTTTTGTGTAGATGTGATAAATGTTTCTCCAAATCTCGGCAGTTGAAGACTTGTTGGCATGAGGCATGAGCACTTTCACTCGTGACTTTGAGCCATACCTATTTTAAACCAAAATAAAACAGACACGGAGAATAAAAGCGAAAATGCAACTAGGCTCCTTTTTGCAGAGGTTGAATTTCAAGATGTCACTCGAAGATATTGTGAAAAATTTAACTTTTAAAAGTACATGAGAATAATACTTTAATAACCAGATGCATTTCAGTTACAAGTTAGTTAATATTATTGAGCGCTTTTTTTCTTTGTGCCATTGCAGGAAGGATACCTTTGTGGATCTTCGATGTTGAAGCAACGTGGATGCTGTCCTTGGAGCTGAGGTAGTAGATTGAATAGTTGTGGGGTTTTGTAACCTCTTTTTTAAATAACTATACAATCTACTGTCTTTCCCAAGAGACAGCCGAGTCAGCCACTCGCCGACTGCCATCTCCAAGCAAAAATATGAGCTTTCAGCAGTCTTATTCTTGTTTTCACGTCGAGCAGGTAAATAGGTCCAACATTTTTCGAAAGGCGAACCTGGGGTGTGTTTGACTTGGGCTCTGACAGGGTGAGGTAGTAGGTTGTATAGTTTGGTGGGTGGGACTGCACCCTGCTCAGGTGATAACTATACAGTCTATTGCCTTCCCTGAGGAGCTCACTGCACACTGAGGAACATATGCTCATGGCTCAAGTATGAATTTTATTGCCAGATATAATAAAAAAGGAGGAGGAAGACACGCAGGACTTACACGATTAGTGTTGAATTGACTGAAAATGTTAACTTATGTGCTTTTAAAATATGTACATTTTAATAAAGTCACGTTTGTGTTAAATAAGTGGTCCAAAAATCAGTGAATGGCAACTTGAAATTATTTGTCACACACTGCAGTTGTGATTGTCATCGAACAGGAGCTGTACCGTTTGTTAGTGTATGCTGCCCTCTAGTGGAGACACAGGAAATTGCTACTTGTAGAATAAAGTTTCCACACAAATATCCGTAACTAGAATTTACTCTCAACTGGTTTCTTTCCCCAGTCTATGTGATTAGCTTTGATAAAGCTTTAAATGATGGTTGAACACAGTTTCTATGAGTAGACAGAAACTTTCTTACAAAGTCCTTTGAACTCAGTGACCAAAAGGCCCCTTATTGGAGACTGGTGTTCCATCTTTATCCAGATGTGTATGTTAATGGTTTAGCTGCATGTTAATGATCTGCGCACCTGCTTTTTTCCGATGGCAACAGTTTAACCATGCAAGGAAGCGCCTCCATAATTGACTGTAGGCCTGCTGGATCTTTGGAATGCGATAGGCATAGATCACAGGGTTGACTGCTGAGTTGGCATGAGACAGGAGAATACCTGGAAAATTTGGATTGGCTAGTGTTACATTTCACAGCAAGTGTGGTGTTAATGAGTCACATGCTCTCAAATATTTAACAACCAGCTGCAAACTGCATAAGGGCTAGAAAAAGTACTGTCACCTGCCTGTATAGAGCGTTCCCTGTGTGACAGCCTGAGGGCCTTGAAACAACAGCAGACAGTTCATCAGGTGGAGAGGAATCCAGCAGCCAGCAAACAAGATGAGAACGAGAGCCAGGGAGCAGGCCAGCCTCTTCTCCCTGAGCAGAGAGGCCTGGGTCTGAGGGCAGCTGTCCTTTAGACGTCCCTGTAGGCTCCAAAAGATTCGAGTGTAGAGGAGGGTCATGACCAGCAGGGGTGCCATTACACATCCGAGGAAGTTGAAGTAGACCATGAAAGGGAGGGAGATAACAGAGAGGAAAGTGCATGGCGGATGGATGAAAGAAGTGGAAGATGTGTTGGTAGAATCAGATGCTGGGGAGGAGTAATTGTGCCAGCCAAATAGAGGCGTGAAGCCAAGGAGACATGAAAGTATCCAGCAAACAGACACGCCGATCCATGTGTGCCTTTGAGTGGCCAAGGCTTTGTATCTGAAAGAAAGGGATAAAATACAATAAAAAGGAAAAACTGAAAATATCACACAGTGTTCACTTACAAAACAAGTGACCCAGAGTTCCGACCTCACCTGAGTGGTGTGTGCAACCGCAGGTATCGGTCCACAGCAATTGCTAGCAGTGACAGCACAGATGCCTGCGTCAACACCAGCACAACACAGCTGAGAAGCAGGCACAACTCAGGGATTAGACTCACCCAGCCATCCAATAATACTGCAAGGGGCACAGCGGCCACACCCACAAGGAAGTCAGCCATTGCCAATGACACGAGGAAGCAGAATGTTGGTTCCCGAAGGGAATCCCGGATACCGAAATACACAGCACACATCACCAACACATTACCAAAGCAACATGCTGCAGCAATAAGCACTTCTAGTACTGTGTAGGCCACCCAGCTCCATTCAGCCATTAGAGCAAGGCAACCAGAAGCTGTTATGAATGACAGAACAAATTTCCTTGAAGGCAGCTGAGTAACATCCAACGCAGTTGATGGTTTGTTGCTAAGAAAGTCTGTTGTTCCTTTTGGCTTCAATTTAGCAAAAAAGGCACTGAGCTGACACTTTTTATATGCGAACATGCATGCGCTTATACGTGCACAAACAACAGGCATGCACTCCATGGAGACACCATCTGTATTTCATCAGTAAGTGAAGAGCCTTTCCCCATTCCGAATAATGTAAATGTGGGTTTTTCCACCCAAGGGGTGTGTTTCGTGCTGTAAGGGGTGAAAAAAAAGTTGGAATTGCAGCAAGACGACATTTAAAAGTTCTCAGTTACGACAAGTCCAAGTAGAGATGTATCATGAGCAAAACGTAGTGTATCGAATGAATCAAAAGCAAAAGCTTTCATGCAAATAAAAGTCCCATCCACAATGTTATGAAGCCAAAGGTTTTTAATGGCATATAATGGTTATATTTATTACCTAACTGAATTGTTATTACAGTTGCATTTTACTCTGAGCCTTTTTTGATGCCTTACAGCTTAAGGCTAAAAATCACTAGTCTTGACTAGTGGAGAGAATGATCTACAAGAGTTCATCATCTATGAGCTCAATTTTGAATGTTAAATTTTAAGCCACAAGGTACTTGGTAACCACAGCAAAGGAAACATGGATTTCAGGAAAAGGTAGAATTTCTTTTCTGCCTTTCTTTTGGAATGGAAGAATCGAAACAGGTACTTCAAAATCATACATAAATACAATACATGAATACACTAAATTAGTCACTTTTACTACTTGACATTGCTAATGTGGCAGGAAGAAACTACTGGAACAAAACCTGTGAGTGTGTTCTATAAAATCAAGTTTGATGACCTATGTGGGGTGGGCTTTTAGAATGGTATACATATTGTACTATTGTTTATTTAACTTGGGACTGAAATTCAGTTTGGCAGCTTTATAGGAAAAAAAAGTACTACTCTACCTCTCATCCAAGTTTAGGGTGTGTGTCTGTGTGTGCTGTCTTCTGTGTGTGCATGGGGGACTTTTTAGATGTTACTGATTAACACGTCTGTTTTTAGTGGCGGTTTTTCACTGCATGCTCACTTTGCATACAATTTTGGCTGTGGGTGCAGGTCTGTCTGTCCATATCTGTGTTTGCTTCAGTTTGAAAGCACATCTGTGTTTATTTGAGCCACATGCACTGCGCAGGTTATCTTTATCATTTTAGACAGACACAGACAAGCATATAGTCAGATGTTCTGAAAATATGTGTAGATTTATTTTATCATTAAAAAAAAGACATTTTTGACACAAACAGATCATGTTTTCTTAACCAAAATGAAGAAGATGATTGTATACTGTATCTGCTAAATATCTGCGATACAGAATCACACACAAAGAAGAGAAATTTGCTACTTTTCTTTAAAGGATTTAAGTTCTACTTATAAAGTAGATGTTATACAATAACCTTTTCGATTTACATGATAAAAGCCAGATTACCTCTCCCACCTAGCCTGTACCTGAAGTTTGCGTTTCCAGTTCATCCCCTCACACTGAATACAATGTGGGTCTGTATGTATAACTGACTCTGAGCTACGGTGTATCCGTTTCTGGCTTTCAAATACTCAGTATTCATTTGTTATTCAAAAATGCCACAGAACTATAATAAGCAGACAAGAGATTCATGGGACTTCCCTTGACATCCTTTGTCCTTATTCTATTTCTATGCTAATATAGATTCTCAGTCATTGTTTCTACATTGTATTTGAGTCTCCCTGTAGACATTTTAGCGTCTTCTCATCAAAGCGGTAGGTGAGCTTCCGTTTAACTTTGTGAATCTCGCCTGTGCGAGAGTAGTTCCTTAGAGCCCGTGCCATCTTCTGGTACGTCATGGGCTTGCGATTCCCCTTTCGCCGACCCCACAGCTGGGCCAGGCTCTCCTTGTTTTGGGAAGAGAACTGAAATGTGCCAGAGGAGGACTGGACCCACCAGATGCAGCTACGCATCGATGGCGTCTGAAGCATCTCAAACAGGAACTGGAACAGCCGCTCCTTCCTCTTTCCTTAGGAGGAAAAAAGGGATGTAAATACAAATATGAGGTAACACTGTCTCATTTGTGCGTGCATGAAAACAGAATGCTGTGTGGGAGAAGTTTGATATTTGTAGGCTGTTGAGAGTTTTAGTACTTACACACACATGTTCTAAATGTTATTTCCTTGGTTCTATCTATAAATGTTGTGTTGTTGTTGTGTGTGTGTGTGTGTGTGTGTGTGTGTGCCACTCTACCTGACAGTGGTGCAAGAGGCAGGGGATCTCTGTCCTTCCTGCTCCCTGTGTCAGAGGATGGTGATGGCGAATCCTGGTACTGGGAGCTACTAGACTGGGAATCTGAGTCAATGTATCCAGATGCCTCATCGGAATATGCTATGTGTCCCTGTGGTGAACACACACACACACACACACACACACACACACACACACACACACACACACACAGACAAAAAAGTGTAACTATCTTCATAAATCATATATAACACCAATGAAATGGCTCATGTTAGTCTAATACTGCGAGTTGATCAAGCCTGTCACACATTAATGACTCACAGTATGAAAAGATAATTAAGGCTAAATTTACAAGGAAGCTGAGGTTCTTGAACTTACCCATTGGTTGTCATGGGGACTAGGCCAGGCTGCAGGCTGCTGTCTGTATTCCTCACTGTGAGGGCCACAGTGCCACTCATAAGCATGCTGACCTGACCAACTATTCTCTATAGAGAAACACACAAGAGATATAGTGATATGTACAAATACTCCACACTCAGAGACACTCTGGCATCTCTCTCTTATCTGTTCACCCCGACCATCATTACCATCATGACACTAACCTATAATTCTGGTGCCTTGGTGGGAGTGTATGTGTTGCCCCATTGAGGGCAGAGGTGATGCAGGCGTCTGTGCAGGCTGGACCTCCAGTGAATGCTCCTGTAGGTACTCCTC
The DNA here is from genome assembly GCF_013358895.1 of Oreochromis aureus. Lineage (NCBI taxonomy): Eukaryota > Metazoa > Chordata > Actinopteri > Cichliformes > Cichlidae > Oreochromis > Oreochromis aureus. The sequence goes on along the minus strand of NC_052961.1, from coordinate 18,634,627 downwards.
GATGACTTCCAGGTCAACCTCAGGGCAGGAGGAAGGAGCCACTCCACTCCAGGCCCCCCTGCCTCCACTTAGCTTGATCTCGGTTGCATAAGCCATCTGACAGACACACGGCAGGACATAATGAACATTTGCATTTGTTGTATCTATTGTCAGTGATAGCCTGAGGCGTTACTATGAGACATAACACCCAGTTTGTTTTGTTTTTTCTTTTTTCTCATGAAGCCCATTGATGTTTTGTTGTGTGTCACTGTTGTGCTGTGATGCATCACACAGTGAATGATTTTGCTATCTGAAGATCACTGATGGAGGCATTCATCAATTTTGAATGAGCCTCGGTCTGTTTAGACCCCTAAAAAAGGAGCACAGATCATTCTTATAATATGATTAATTTAAATAGCACACATTTGGAAAACTTAAAAAAAAACTATCGGACACTAATGAAATTAATTTGATCCTAGCTCTGTGCTGAAGGATTTGTGTTTTGGATAAGAGCCAAGGAACAACACTGCAAGCATGTGTATTTTGGTTTGACTGGCAAATTTATGCAAGTGTTTGTGTTTTCATGGCCACAGATAACATTCAGGTAACCGTACCATATGGCTTAGCTTTTAATAACCTATTTTCAAATAGCCTTTTACCCTCAGTCTATGCATAGATGACACGTTAATATTTAAGACCAAATTGTCACTGAGATCCAGTTATAAATACATACATTTGCCTTTCTTTGCATTTCACACAATGCCCAACAAAAAATAGAGAAATTGTCAAAAAAAAATATGATCAAACTCACCGTCTCGATTTCTGTCAGCATACTAAAAGGACGATCTGGAAAGAGAAGACGACCTCATCAGTTGCTAGAACCAAAGGTCAAAACTTTGACAAACATGAACTGAGAAGTGAAAGAGGCTGTCACACACAAACTCTAGACCACTTCTCTAACTTATCAGACACCATCATATGAAAAGAAAAGACAAAAAATAACCTGACTTGAGTGAATAAGCACAGCAAAGATAGATGTACCTTTCTAGGTCAAAGGCGTACTCCTGAGTGCGGTACAGTAAAGTAATATCCTCAGGCATTAAGAGGCGGAGATGTCAGAATGTGAATGCTCACCTGTGTGATGTTCCACCTGGATGTCACCTCTCTTATACTCTATGCACACATGCCCTCCTTCACCCTCTCATTGGCCAGTGAGTGCTGTCAGGGAGTGGTTTAGTTTGCCTATCTATTGTCTCTTAATACAATGTAATTTTTACGTTAGTATTATCCAAAGAAGTGCTACTGTAAGGTCACTGTTTTTATAATCGTTTTCAGATGTACAGACATTTAAATGACAGCAATAAAGTTTGTCCTTTTTTTGTAGATTGTCAGTGTTTCACATTTTAAGGGCTCCCTGGAGTCAAAGCCTGTGGTGTGTCTGTGGTTTCTTATCATTTCATTTGGCACAGAGGAGGTGCCACGGAGGATAATAATGTGGCTATATTATTTTGATTTTACATTTCTGTTATGTCAAACATGAAACTCATATGGGTAGGCTGAAAAATATGATAGAATATGATATGATATGATATATATATATATATATATATATGATAAATATGGTGAGTGATGGGTATGTTACACATTATATTTGTTGGAGAAAAACAGATTCTGTAGAGCACAATAATATGTAGATGTAAGTATATCTAAGAATATTTAGACATTTGTACTGTACCCTAATTTCAGAAACTATAACTCACATTAAAACTTATTTGCAGATGTTTTGTATTTATTGTGCACCTGATCAAACATGATGCTGAATGATGTGAATGACTGTAAGATGAGGAGGGCAAAGTGCAGAAACACTCTGACAGCATTTGTTCTGTTAACACGGTGCATTTGCATAAAATCAACTGAGAGAAGAGAGAAGGCATGTTCTCTGTGCAAGGTCCATCTAGAACTACTTAAAAAAATCCTAACTAGGAAAAAAAATCCTTCAGAATATAATGCCTTTCATTGTCTGCCTAAATACCAGATTTTAATTATCAATGCTTCGATGTTGGCGTTAAAAAGACAAAAAAAATTCTTAAAACACTTAAAAAACATCCTTACATCCTTAGGACAGTAATGCAGTTAAGGTAAAATAGTGCTGTAAAAGTAAAATGTTTCACTTCTGCCGTACAACTCATCTGTCTCACAGATAATCCACTGGTTTCACTTAACCGCAAAGTTGTAACTGTAATCTGAAATTCTCTGTTATCCCAGTGATAATGAATGCTCCTATAATAAAATGACATTGTTCTTCATAAACCATTGCAGCAGGCATTACATCACCCCGCAGGTTAAAATAACATAGCGTCATTCATAGGTCGCTTTTGATGTGTGCTGGATTGTGGCTGGTTCCTTTTTTTGTGCTGTTTTTGTTGTGTGTGTGTGTTTTTTTTTTAAATTTCAGGCGTAGATTCCTGGACACAACATGTGTTGTAGCGCAACATGTGCTTTCTTTCGCACGATGTATATAGAAGAGGGATTTCCCCAAACCTCTTTTTTTGATCTGTGACAACAAACCTGTTAACTTAGAGTCTGCTGTGTGCACAGGGGTATTAGAGCACAATCTAATGAACATTAAGGCATTGTCTGGTTTGCTACAACAGTCTCAGTGGTCAAACAAACCAAGTTAAGAGTAGATAATGTTAAAGCAGATAATGCCTTTATTCCAATGCTATTTTGTGTGTTTGTGTGTGTTTAACCTGTGTTCATTTGAGGTCCCGCAAACAGTCCAGTAGGACACGAAACTCTTTTTCTAGTGGGGAGTAAACAGGAGTGTCGGGGATTCTTTATGTTCACCAAATGTTAAACTGATGAACTTTTTAACAGTGTAGTTCTGCAAGGCATGCTGGGACATGATAAGCATCTACCTCCAAAAAAAGCATGAAGCAAAATAGCAAACTATTTTATCAAAGGCCACTGACTCAGGTACTTTTGGCATGATAAGCACTGTCAAAACAAATTCAGCACTAGCCTGTTGCCTGCTTGGATGAATGATATATGGTGCATATGAAGCCGTAGAAGCAGTGGGTATCACAGCATGATAAAAACACCGGGAATCTGGACAATAACTTTATAGCTTGTCATAGATCTGTGTACATGTTCAGGACACTGAAATATTACCACAGGCACATTCACTGTAAATGATTAGGGTACACAGGGATCATGGGTGATTGAGGGTCATTATGTCATAGTGAATGAGCAAACACTTGATTGGATTTCAGAGTCAGTAAAGTCATTAACTAAAGATATCTGCAGTCAGTTAGTTAGTTCTGCTGCTTAAATCCAGAGTGATGGTCCAATACCAGGGGTGTCAAACAGTCCTCGGGGGCCGGTGTCCTGAAACTTTCACATGTGTGCCTGCTGCAAACACCTGAATAAAATATTCATTAGCAAGACTCTATAGAACTTGACTGCTTGCTGAGGTGGCATTTCAGCCATTTGATTCATGTTACAGCAGCTCATGAGTGAATGAACATAAACATAAATATTCAATAAAAGTACTTTTAGAAGTACATTTTTCCAAACACTTACATTTACTTACATTTATTTAACTTTACTTGAGTATTGTTAGGGGTCGCCACCTCAGCATGCAGTCAAGTTCTATAGTCTTGCTAATGACCTATTAATTTGATTGTGTTTAGTGTGTTGCAGCAGGGACACGTATGTGTTTTAAATTAATAGAGAATCAGTCCAGAAAAACCTGTCTGGCAAGGGGGAGCCATATCTTCTTTGAAAGATCAGCAGTATTTCCCGTACCTAACGCATGTGATCCCAATTTTTTTAAACTGCTGACAGTATATTCCAGTCAAATTAAAGTACAACCATGAGTAAAAAAGAAATGACAGAGTAGGCTGTAGTCTTTATAATGAAGAAGGATATATGAGGGATATTTGCTTACAGATAAAAGGCCTATCCCACACCATGTCCATGACCTGTATCAAAATATCATAATTCTTTTTTATGAACCTTCAGTTTCAGGAGGTCTCAGTCACACAAACACCATAGTAGGGATTGTAGTAGGGAACTAATATCTATCTATCTATCTATCTATCTATCTATCTATCTATCTATCTATCTATCTATCTATCTATCTATCTATCTATCTATCTATCTATCTATCTATCTATCTATCTATCTATCTATCTATCTATCTATAAAAAAAATGTTTTCCATTATATGTAAGAATTCATGTTCTAATTAAAACAGACTTTCACATAATTTGCTAAAAGGATAAAATAACCAGGTAACTGTATTTTTAATAAGGTCAAAGTTCATCTCAGGAGCAACATGGGACGTACACTGATTCAGTTTTACTCAGTTGTGCTCTCAACAATCAACCAAATGATTGATGAGAGTATACCTGTGATACTTTTATTTTTCCATGTTTCATGTGTTTGGCAACTGCACCCTGAGATAAATGCTTAGAGTTTCAGTCAATTAAAGTCAGAAATGCAGGTTTTCAGGCACTCAAATAATTGAGCTGAGAGGAAAACAAGCTGCCTAATTTTTGACAGATGTTGCATAATTTTTATACAAAAAAACCCCCATGTCTTCATTCAAAATTTTAAATTACAGCAATAACCAAAAACAAAAAAACAGCTTGCAGATTCGAGGAGCTTGCCTTGCAACATGTGGTCAACATCTGAAAGTCTATATTTCACTCAGAGACATTCTCTCTTTCTGAAAACAACCCAAGTAATTTTGATGCCAAAAACGAATGAAGGAAAGAAAAGGAAAAGTCAGCTGTACAGATTTGAAAGTGTTCTGTTGTAGCTCTTGGCACAAAGAGCAGATAAGAGCAATCACCAGGTCAGATTTGTTTTACCCTGTCTACATCCATAACATTGCACAAATGAAATGAAAGTGACGACTGCAGAGGTTGCAGTAAAAGTCAGAGGCAGAGTGTTAAAGACGTGTCAGTATCCACAGTAGTACCACTCCTAATTAGCATGATTATTAAAGACATCACTGCTATCTGCAAGAACAGTTGTGCAAAAGTGTCCAATGAAATGTTTAAAGTTAGAAATAGTTGTAGCTGAAAGTGCAGTTGTAGGAGTGATTCTTTGTCAAAATACCCACAAGAGCTTCACAAAAGGATTTGATAAATGTGTTCGGAAAAACCCTCAGCATTCAGTGTTATAGCTGACGGTTAGGGTTCTTAAAGGGCAGTCTGCACCTGGAGAATTCAGGCAAGGCGATAAGGCCAGAGAGACATTGGACCCTTGCACTCAGTAACACACGGACACACACACACATGCACACACACACACACACACATGCACAGGTGGGCGAAATCTAAGAATTATTGCTTTACTAGAAAATGTAGGTGTTACAATTTGTGTTTTTGGACCTGCCCGAAGAAATGTATTACAGGAAACAGGAGCGGGAAAACTAAATACGATTTGGCAATCCATCAATGTGCTCAAGAATTTACAGCCAGGCGAGTCGTGCTTTAATGTAAATCAGGGAATCGTTTCAAGAAGTGTTCGAGGCCAAACAAAGTTATTAGAGTACTCTTTTTTCTTATCTCAAAAAGGCCGGTTAACGATCATTAGATTTATCTGCTGTACATAATCTACTGCACTGTCCTAATTTCTTGGAAGAAATTGACTGTCATTTTGCTGCTGTTGACATGAGTTTTCATATATTTCTGTGTTTCTTTCGTTGCTGTGCATTTGTAACGGTGTCCATGCGTGCACGTACCAGTGAGCACGAGCGATTTAATCAGCTAACTGCACTACGTCTGAGTCACTTGATGTTTAACGGTCAAAGAATAGCAGGTGAATTGTAAAACTGGCTTATGAATGCATATGTATACACACACGCACACACACGCAAACACACATTCAACCACTTAATGACCATTAGTGTGCGAGGTCTTGAAGCAAATAACTAGGCTTATCAGCATGGCCATCAGTTACTGATGAGTAAGGGGCTGTCTGCATGTCTGTGTGTGTGTGTGTGTGTGTCCAGGTGTAGTAGGTTTACAGTTACAGCCAAACCCCCTAGATTAGTGAGCATACGCAAATCACCTTTACTCATGCAGGTTACTGGGAATTTCCCCAACGTCTACCCAAAAGTGTGTATCTGTGTGTGCCAAGACATTAGTGACAGTGGGAGTTTTTTTCACAGTAGCAATCTTTCAATGAACAAACACTAAACATAAAGATGCACTGAGTATGAGAGATGTTCAGCAGTCACCAGTGCTCACAATTTATTTACTCAAATTAAACATAGCTGCTTTATAGGCATAAACACAAAAATTGTATTGTTATATTTAATTTGTTTTATTTGTGTAGGATTAAAATATAGCTAATAATGATTGTGTAATTTATAGGGAGCAACAGTTTTTTTTTTCGTTTTGTTTTTTTTAAATTCTGCCTCATGTTCACACCCATGGGCAGGGCCCTGAGTGTAGCCAGGTGATTCAGGTGAACAGTCTGGCAGGTGAGGAGGCAGGTGGACACCATGATGTTGACATACTAACTGTGTATGAGAGACACTGGAAAGTATGCAAAACTTGAGGTTGATTCCTCTCTCTCTCACACACACACCCCACCCAACACCATCACCTCCTCCTCCACCACCTTTCAATTAGTTTCACACACTTTTGTCTGTCTGTCACTCTGGCGTTCTTGGTTAACACAAAGATAAAAGCTTTTTATTTATGTATTTCTGACGTTTTTGACAATCACTTGCAATTGTTTCGCCCTTTCCAGATGTAGTTCATTTTAACAACCTTGCAGCACACAACTAAACGCATGCAGTTTGCGAATGGTCACCAGCAGTGTGGTGGTCAGATGGTGCAGAGGACAACATGCATTACTCATGTGGGAACGCTGGAGATAAGGAGAGGGATTGGGAACTCATGGAACTTTGCATTCCCACGGAAGATTGTTTGTATCCTCCAGTAGGCCATCCGACAATCTGCGCTCTCAATAAACACTCATAAACCATTACACAGACACGCACACAACCCCACCGGCTTTATCGCAATAACACATAAACTCAAGTGTGAAGATGGTATAAATCATCTGCTTTCACAGCCAGATAAGCACGGGCAAAGAAAGCTAGAGCAGGAACGTAAATTTTTTTATCAGCGCTCTGAAGATAAAGTAAAACATCTACACAAGATTTTTCAAAGAACACAATAAAGAGCCTGATGGTTTTTGATGAGCTATTTTGAAAGCAGTCCCTGTTGCCCAGAGCAAAGCCCACACACGTCACACTTGGCGAAGCCATTCATATTGTCTATGTGCTCAGTGTTCTCCTGCAGGAGGCCCACACCTCCACTCCACAGCTGTCATAAGGGCAGGGTAGGCGAAAACAATAGCTGTCTTTTCTTTCCCTCCCTGAACTTGTCGCCTCATTTGCAAAAAGACTCACATATAGCATCTGCCTATTGCAGTGTTTAGACTGTGCATGCATCTTCCAAAATATGGTGCCGCCTGATGTTAATATTAAATACCATTAGTTTTGGTCGTTGGCTGCAGATCTTGACGTGATAAAGTGACATTAAAAAATATTCGGTGTAGTTTGTTTTCCAGGTAAGCCTTTTTGGCTTTAAACCAATGATTCTGAAGTGAGCACAGGCTTAGGAGGAAGGTATAGAAAGTGATATTCCTGCAAATTTCTAGTCTGCTTATCCTGCGTTAGGCGTTTGAAGAATTACTCATACTGCCACCACTCCTGTTACCTTCTTTCTTCTTCAATGGACCAGAAGAATTGTGTGTCCAAAGTCCATGCGCTAATGCTGTTGGGAATTTTTTTTTCTTGGCACTCTTTTAATACCTACCAATCAATCATGGTTTCAGTGTCACAGGTGAACATATGACTCTCTTTATGACCATAATTTACCATCTTCTGGTTATTTCCAGCCTCTCAAACTGGTTTCACAATGTGACAGCTCCAATGAACACTTTAGTCACCAGATCTGAATTCATTGTCTTTGTATGTGACCGTTACAGCATGTTGAAAAATCTGCACAAATTATGCAACGCTACCAAGTCAGCAGAATCTCAAAGAAAAAAAATCTCGAGATAAAGAAAGAGGAATAAAACACAAGTTACATCTTGGAAAAGAATCCAAAATTTCCAAAAGGGACGTGTTGAAACAACAGTCTCGACACTTTTATTTGATTAAGATTAAATCCATGGAAACTACATCCAGCTGGGTTTTTCTGCTGTGATTTCTGCACCTTTAGGACTGCCCAGTGGAATCAGGATAATTGAGTCAGCATGCATGTACTGTACTCAGAAATCATGCAATTATGGCTTCCTCTTTCCAGAGAAGACAGTGTCATCGTCAGAGTTACTACTGGATATTTATCACTTCTCATCTGCGGTCAGCAGAAGTAATGACATGCAGTTTGGGCTGTTAAGTGCATGAGACAGCGAGCTCCTGTGGTTTCAGAATTTGCTGAAAGTGCAGTAACAGAATAATTCAGTCAAAGACAGAAGAATAACTACAGTATAGCCTTTGGAAGTATTAAACCCCTCTGAGTGGAATTTCTGTGGCTGTAAAGATTATTTACAATTATTTGATGTGTGGTTACTTATTAGTATTACAAATTGATCGTCGATGAGGAAGAACTTAAAGTGCATGCACTTTCCACATGTGAATTTGTAACAATTTCAGAACACCCGCCGCAATCTGGAACTTGAATGGGGCTCTCCCATCAAAGACAGCCAACGTCAACTTCTGCCTCAAATAATAATGACTACCGTTTGATGTTTTCCAGAGAAAAGGTCAATCACGCTACATATTCAGTTGCAACCTCAGCAAAAAAGGAAAGAAAACATTTCCCAAAGCTCTGGGAGAAAGGATTCTGACAAGAGAAAGTACATTTTTAGGAAGAATGTAGGGAATTGGATGTCTTGCTGTATGCAGCAGATATAATTTATTTATCATACTTATCACGGACCACTGTAGTTAAACGAAGGTTGATATTTCCAGCTACAGAAAATTATAATTTGCAGTGTCTGTTCTGAAAGCACATCCCTGCCCTTCTGTGTGCATAAATGGAAAGCCAGAGGGAGGGTGAGACAGAAAAGAACAGACATTAGTGGCACAGATACAACACTGATTCAGAGTCAAGCATAAAAAAGTAAGAGCAGCATAAAGAAAGAGGAACCTGGGTTGGAGGTGGGTTGCAAAGCAGCTTGGAGATTCATAGCAACTGTAAAGTAAATAGCACACCATACGTGAAGGATGGCATTTGGATGGTATTTGAACAAAGAGCTGATAAGAGATGTCATGTTGACAGTATGTGCCATATTTGCTGCGTGTACATTTTTTCAACAACAGCTTAAATCCCACCAGCTGTGTACATATGAACCATATGAGACGGCAAGCACTTTAGAAAACTTTTTGCTGTACTGTCATCAGCAGACTAGATTCAACAATTTCATATCAATAACTTTAGAGGGCATCATTTTCTTGAGGCAGTGTGACAACACCATTAAAAGTAATTGAGCTTGTACTCCACTGTCCACATTGTTATTCATGACAAGTCAGTGCATCATGTCATTAAACATGCATGTTGGAGGCTTAGTTCTGTCAGCGAAATCCTCACTGCTGCTCAGACTCTCAAACCTAGCAGTCAATTCTTTGACAATATTGCCGCGGGAGTTCAGTGAGCCTGTAATTAATTAATTTGTAACCATTCATACTCATAGCTCCTGCTGTCCAGTGTGTACCAACAGAAGCAAAACCATTAAAACTAAGTGTAACCTTTGTTTCTTGTTGTGTTATCGTTCTCTGTTCTCTCTTAGCTGTGGGTATAGGGCAGGAAACAGTTTCTCTTAAAAGTATCTTCTAAAGATACCCAAACGCACACAACACAACACAACACAACACAACACAACACCCATTGTTTTTCCACTTGTGTGCTGTCCTTTTATTTTTGACATTTTCTAATATTTTCCCTATTTTCTTTTCTCTTTCTGTCTCTCCTTTTCCCCCTCTTTACCACTCCCATTCTTCCCACCTGTCACCTTTGGAATTGCTAAATTAAACGTCTCCTGATGTAAATAATAAAATAAAATAAAATTAGACTAACATGAGGAACCTTTAGAAAGGTTATAGAGCAAATATCTTTAGCACAACAGTGAGTTCAGATCCTGATTCCTTTTAAATGGTGGGTCACATACAGCCCACTTTAGTCTCAGTCTTTAGTCCAGTGAAACTCTGTTTTCTGTCAGTGTAGAGAAGTTTCCTACACATTTACTCCCTGAGATATCTTAATGGGCAACAGTATGTCTCAGTTCTTCTACATATTAAAGAAATGCAGCTGTACAAAAAATCAAAGAAATCTGTCAGCACGACTTCCTGGGCTTAAACTGTTTCTGTTGACCTGTTGTAAAAAACCTGAAATTTCTATATTACATTTTATCGATTACTTAATTACTTTGGTTTAGCGTGGATGGCCAGGAGAGAGTTCTTTATCAGTAACTAAAGCTGTAAAACTTGTGAAAGCATGGTTAGTCCAAAGTTAATGCCCTCACATTTTTGCAAAGGCATCCAGTGGGCCAGATTGGAGTCTTTGCTGGGCAAACTCTGGCCCCGGGCCTTATGTTTGACACCTGTGCTCTATAACAAACACCAATACATCAGGACAGTGTTAACTTAAAGTTTTGCTCAGTTGTCTTCCCAAAACACTCAGGATGTTACACTCTCATCAGTCCCACCATAAACGCTATCAGCTAGGAACCAAAATTAACATTCATATGATGCTATAACGAATAAATACATACATAAAGTAAAATAAATAAATAAATAATGAAGTTAAGTGCTGTAAATAATAACAAAGTAATTGATTATATGATAGTCAGTTAAGCCATAACATTGCGCACCCTAATGAGCAGCACAAAGTGATGTTCTGTTACATTAATAATTGAGGTTACATAAGTTTTATGGGTGCTTCAACATTTCTGTGACGCCATCAGCTGGTTGTGTAGCTCTTGACCTTCTGCAGTGATGCTCTTCTGTCTTTTAGCAGGAGATGGCGCCATTTTATCAGCCAATTCCCCAAATCCACTCTGGCTCCCGCGCAGTGGCACTAACAAAAACATAATTGCATGATTTAATACGATGATGGTAATCATGCTCTAAGCGATGATAAGATTCATACCTCCCAGGTGCCTAATTTTGGTTTTAATAGCTATAATCTTTCACATGATCTGCGCCCTGCAGATGACTGGAATTCTATTATAATAGGGCCCCTCTCCCTTCATCTTTCCCTAAAATGTGTTGACGTTCCTGCGTGTCCTATCAAAGTTCTGCATGAATGAGACTCTATGGAAACAGTCCAACACTTTGAGTCACTGTTAACATTCCATATCAGCCTCCCTCTACAGTTACACGACTGATACTATCACGCAAAACTGGGTAAGGCTACAAACTCAACACAAACATTCACGATTCACACGTCCATTCAGGAGTATGAACACACACAATTAAACACAGTGCTGCAAATATAAACACACACAGACGTGCCAAAACCATCAGCAGTCCCTTTTTTCTGAGGCCAATCAACATTTTATAGATAAAATTTACAGGTGCAGGAGTCAGACACACACACGCCTACAAACACATGGGTCTGATTGCAGCGCCAGTGGCATTGCTCAGAATAGCATCAAACAGAGTGCAGCGTCGTGCATGTGTGGACCTGTATGCTTTAGTCAGCCTATTTCACCATATTAACCCTCGTATATCACACTGTCACTGAAGAGAAAATAAGCGAAGTGGAGATCAAACACCTGAAAAGCTTTGTCTTGGTACGACAGCGAGTATGCCGTCAAAGGGAGACATAATAAAGTGTTTGGGTGTAACACTTTTAAATGTACTTGTCCTCTTAAGAACAAGATCACATGTTTTTGGATAACAGGATCATTTTTACAAACAAACTGTACTGTGCACCCCTCATTTCTTCATATTGGTGCAGCGACTAACTGAAATGTGCAAACATCAACTTTAAGGATTCTTGGAGGACATCCACAGCTCATCTCTGGATCTTAACTGCTTTTTGCTCTGGTCTCTGTCAAAATGATCTTCTTTAATACTGTTGAAGTCTGGGCTTTGGGGAATCCAATCAATGATTGATAGATAGTGTTCTGGTTTTCTATCCTTTATGCTTTTCCTGCAGTGTGTTTGGGATCACTGTCACGCTGGAAAATAAAAACTCTGCCATATGGTATTTCATGGTGAATCAAAATCTAATAGTTCTTATAATTCCTTCAATTTTGACAAAATCCCTAACTCCACTGTCAGAAATGCAGTCCCAAAACAATGATAGCATCCACTGTGTCTCACAGATAGCTGTAGACACTCATTGTTATACCTCTCTTTGATCATGATTTGAACCAGAACTTTAAAATTTGGATTCATTGCTCCATAAGACCTGTGGCCACTGATTTTCAGTCCAGTTCTTGTGTAATTTGGCATACCTCAACATTTTCTCCCCATTTCCCTTGCTTTAAAATGGCTTCTTGACATCCACCCTTCCACCGAGACCATTTTGACGAGGCTTTGGTGAACAGCAGAGGGATCAACTGAACAGCCAGATGCATCTCTGAGGTGTTTTTGTGACAGGCCGCTTGTTACTAAGTGTCTAATGACATAATTTAAAATTGGTTCTTTGCCAAGTTGTTATATATAGTCACGATGTAGTTTTATCCCTTGAGTTAGGTGACTTTTTAAAGCTCAATTCATTCATGGGTCAGTGTTAAGTGGCTTAACAATGGCCAGATACAAGGACTGGACTGAAAAAAGAACCCTGCTTATTGTTAGCTATTGCACTACTAATAGTACAAATATTAAAGCCACACTAAAACATTTTGAATTGAAATGTTTTATTTTATTGGCTACTTTTCCTGTTTTTATTTTTTGGTAAGGAGATTTTTCTCACTGTATGTCAACAGGCTATGCCACAAATGCAGCTATTTTACACAGTTTTAACACTGGTGTAACATGTGATATAAACACGTCAACCTTAGTACAACACGCAAATTGTAAATATGGAATAATCTGTAGTCAAATACCTTATTTACCTGGAAAAAAAGCACAAAAAGCACGACACGTTTAAACCGAGAGCATAACAAGTTTAATTATGAAGGCATAGAGTGGATGGGAGGCATGCAAAACAGATGTGCAGGGCTATCTTAAAAAGATTGTGTCACTGACTTTTTGATCTAAAGGTTGTCACGAGAAAATAAAGGATGGTTCTGAAGGTGTGTTACAGCAATGACACTCAACCCTGTCCCACCAGGCTCTTATAAAGCTTCGCTGAACTCAGTGACTGAGCTCATCCCTAGAGGGTTATTATTGTCTCATACAAACACACAAATAAGTCCACCACCCTGTTTTGTCCACTCACAGCAGCCCCTTTTCTCCAGCCTCTTGCCCCACCCGTGTACCCTGGACCCCTTACCTCATCCCCCTTCCTCTGCAGTTCTTTTTTTCATTCATTCTTCCCTTTGTACTGTGAGATGGAGAGAGGAAGAAAGGGAAAAGGGGTGGGGGGGTGAAGGGAATGAGAGGGACCTTTGGTTGGCTTTCAGGTGGTTTCACATGAAAAGACAGCACACACCTAAGTTGCCGCCACCGGTAACCCATAGCGTCTCACTTGCTTCCGTCGAGTATACCTGAGTTAGCCTTCAATTGCCTCTGAACGGCCCAGGCATGCACACATACAGACAAAGGCATTGTGAACACAAGAATCTCTATAAATGCACATACAAGTGTGCAGACATACACACACACACACACACACACACACACACACACACACACACACACACACACACACACACACACACACACACACACACACACACACACACACACACACACACACACACACACACACATAAACTTCTATCAACTTTTGGTATGTGGCTTAGATTGGAGAGGCACTGGAAGGTGTCTGGTATGCAGGAGTATGGTGGGGAAGAGATCTTGCAAGAGGGCAAGGGATGTGGGTGAGGAGGCATGCTGTTATGGAGTGTGTGTGTTTTGTGGGAGTGGGGGGGCTCTGTTTGCACGGCTGCTTTCTCTGATCTCCCCCCTGAATGGAGGCTTCTTGCTGCAAGGAGCTCAGGTAGCTTTGTCTGTGTGTGTGTGTGTGTGTATTTTATTCCCAGGTAGACCACGGTGAGTGCCCCCCATTTAGTGTCAGGTGTCAGGTAGTTACTTGTCTTCGTGTCTTCAAGGCTGCCATTGCTTGGATAGTGTTTACAGCCCACAGAGCTCGGCGCAGAGGGGGGAGGAGTACGCAGGGAGCACTGGCTTTGATCTGATGCAGACTGTTTGATAGCATGCGTATGAGTGACTGAGTGAGTGTGAGAAAGAAAAGTGAGAGATATAGATGAAGTATATGAGTGCATGCGTGCTTTTCCACTTGCAGATATTTGAAAACACGCGAACAGATGAGCGTGAATTTTTAAGCTGTTCATTCAACGCAGGGCCGGATCTAACCTTTCTGGGGCCTTCAGCAGAATTTTATTTGACACCCTTCATTTTTAACATGTTAATTGCACATTAATAACTCACAGTTCTCATTATTCCCAAAGTGCAGCATATACTGGTCCCATAACAGATGTGTGATTTCTGTAGAAGCATTAACTGAGACACTCCAGTGCGGTTCGGTGAATAGGCGATGTATTTGTTAAGACATGATGGGTGTGTGTGGCCCCAAGTTTGATTAAAAAAAAAAAAAAAAAGGTTTACACTTGCCTCTATTAGTAAACATATAAGTTTTATTAAGAATTTGGTGTTTTATACTATATTTTACTCATTAAGGTGTCCGCTTTTTTCTCAAACAATAATAATTCTTATATTTTTATTCTTATTCCTTATGGATGAATCCTTGAGAAATATAAACATATAGCCACCTGATGTTTAACAAAACAAACAAACAAAAAAATTCAAGGCCTTCTGTTATTATTTAACATTTTGTAGCTGAAGAATTTTAAAAATGTCCAAGTGAGTGTAGTTAACCGGTTAACAATGTGAGACTTTTTGCTGGGTAAAATATATACTGAATATATAAAATATTATATAAAATTTATGGAACTTTATTTAGCTTCTTTTTTAGCCATATCACACTTTCCATCACACAAACTACTGATTTGTTTCAGCATCTGTGTGAATATTTCAGTCTTGGGAAACAGCAGGAACTTTTTAGCATTGGAAAATCTAATGCAGCAAAATGAAACTTGTAACCAAACATCAGATCTATCAGAAGCACGATAACAGATCCTTGACTTTTATTCCCTCAAAAAGCGACACATTTAACAATATAACATTCCCATGTCGGTGCACAGAAATACAAACGAGTAGCGATCATCTTGGTTACCTCCATTGTGGCAGTCTTGGTGTTAGTTCGCTACATTTACCTGTTGTAGCAATGAGTCCGGTGGATACTACACCGCAACCTGAAACATAAAGGCTGAAAGGGCTTATTAGGGAGTTGTGAATGTTCACACCACCTTGAACTTGGGATGGGCTCCTCCAGTAGAAATGCTGAATCATGTAGGAGGCCACACAGCATGTTACTATATAACATAATACAACTTAGGGAGACAAACCCAACAGCAGCAGCTTCACATAAGCAGATTGTTAATTTGTTCTAAATCACCTAGCTTCAAAACATTTTAATGAAAGATGTTCATGGCTACATGAATAAAATGGAAACTAGAAATCTGGATATTTCTGGAAATATGCGGACTTGTTGAGTATGCTAACGACATGAAAGATTTTCTTCCTGTACTGTCAAGAACAGAATATCATGTGTGCTTACATATTATATGTGATTATTTCAATATAGTACTTTAATAAGAAATTTTCTCCTCTCTGCCAAGCGAAATCTGCTAATGCACGGCAATCTGCGCTACACTGCCTCACATTTAAACATGCGCAAATGCATTTAAGCTGTCAGATCAGGTGCAATTTGCGAAAAATTTGCAGCACACCGGTCACGATTTTCTATTTGTGACTTTTTTTTTTCTTTTTTTTTTTTGCCTGTCCCGTTTGGCTCTTTTGCCATCAGAATTATTGTCTAAAGGCGAAGAAAGATGCCCAACGGATTTATTTTTACCAAATGGACCATCCCAGCCTTGCCGTAATGGTCATTTGATTCACCTTTATTGTTTGTTTTATTTTCACTTGCTGAATACGGGACAGACTTGACTGGGGAAAGAAAGGGAGAAAGAAAGAGGGAAAGAAAAACAGCGGGGAAGAGGGGACGGGGAAAAGGGCAAAAACAAAACCAACAGAATAAGCAGACAAAAATACATATATCGATCACCTGGATCACCTGTTGAGAAAGAAAAAAGAAAACAAGCAGAAGAAAACAAGAGTAATAGAATAAACAACATCACGATGATATATGGGAATATGACAGTAAATACTAAATATTAAACATTATTGTGCAGCACGTAAGATCGACAGCGCACAGTGTGCTTTGAGGTAGGAGTCAAAAAGGGTGTAGTTTGTGTGTGTGATCACCCGTGTGTACACCTGTGAGCATGACGCCGCTTGTTTTTAAAAGGTTCCTTCATGTAATCATGTAATGATCTGCTAGAGGGTGTGGGGGGCCACTGCCCCGTCCTCCAGGGCATGAAGCAGGTATGGAGGAGATCAAAACTCCAGACATCCAGAGGCCCTCAGAACACAAGAGACCAAGGAAGACCAACAGAGGGCAGCCGCACCACTATCCCAGAAAGAGCTGAGGAGAGTCCCAGATGAGGCGTCACTCAGCAGCCGCGGAGCAGAAGCCAGGGGGGGTTGCAGTGACGTGCCCGTGAGCTCCGCCGGCAGCCAGCTGTGCCAGAGTGACCGAGCCCCAGGCCGAGAGGCCGAGGACACCCCACCCCCGAAGTGGCCCGAGCGAGCCCCAGGCTCCAGACCCCGATAAGCAGCCACCAAGGAGTGAGCCGGAGTGTACCTGGACGCCCATCCCCGGACACTTAAAGAACCACCAAAGCACCGATGTCTGAGGGTGTCCGCCACCGGCAGGGGAAGTGGTGGGGAGTGAGTGAGGGGAGATGTCCCCAGTGACATCTGATACCCAACCACATATAGACACAGACATACAGGCACACCAGATACAAACATCCATTCCCACCCTCATGCTCTCATATGCAATTACTCAACACTCAACCAACGTGGAGACAGACATAAAGAGACACTGTACACACAATCACACTCCCCAAAGCGTACTCTAAGAACCGGGTCTAGGTACCCTTGCCCCTGGAGGGGAAACTGCACCCAGACCCAGGTGGTGTTACCCTTTTCTCCGCAGCAGCAGGGAGGCCCCACATTCCAGACCCCAGTCAGACGGCCAACTCCTCCTCCTAGCCCCCCGCTCCAGCAGGCTGCAGAGAACGGGGTGTGAGAAGACTCCAAACCTCCCTCCGCCCGCTCATATGTAGTGTTGATGCATGTGTGTTCTAAGGTGCATTTAAAACCCAGGAGGGCATGGAGCTACCTGCCAGAGAGCAGCAGGTAAGCGCATAGCCCCTCCTGCTAGCCCTCAATGTCTACGTGTATTTATAATTGAGAGGTGGGCAACGATGCCAGGGGTGAGGTGTACACCCTGATGGTCTTTTGGAGTCCGTGTTGCGTGCCCACCCCCAAGATTCTATATGTATGTGTTATGAGAGTGTGAGTAATGTGAATGTCTAAGTTGTGAGATAAAATTGAGGCACAGGCAGCCAGAAGGGGACAGAGGGGGGGGGATGCCTCCTCTGCACCCTGGTGACACACCCTTACCCCAAGGCCCTGCATGTGTGGGTGATTGTGGTGAAGCGGGAAGAGGGAGGCAGCTGGAGATGGGGAGGGAAGGAAGGGAGGGGCAAGTGACCCCTCCCTGGGGCCAGCTCCCCGCTGACCCCAGTAGGCACCCCCATACTCTGCAACCCGCCAGGGAAAGGGGGCCCAGGCCCATCCGGACCGGGGCCCAGTGCAGCAGCGCCGCCCGGCCCCACAGAGCCCGGGACAGCCCACCCGACCCCACCACAGAGAAAACTATTCTATTTGTGACTAAGTATAAAAATGAGACCAAAGAGACCATTAACAGATAAAGACAGAGAAAGGCACGGAGACAGGCAGGAGACCAGACACGCAGGTTTTTACACTTTGTGTGTTTTAGGGCTCCCCTGAGGCCAGACAATTAGAGTATTTAAAAAGATGACAAAGCTCGACGCGCAAAAAAAGGGAGAGGTGGAGAGCTCAGGGAGTGGAGAAGTTTGCAGGTGTATGAAGAGCGTGTGTATGTTTAATGTGCATATATGTGTGTGTGTGCGCACACGCTGTATGTGGGTGTACTGTATGATCACACAAGGTGTGCCTGTGAACAGTCTTTTTATGTGCATTTGAGGTACTGAAGAATAAAAAAGACTTCGTAGTAACTCACGCAACATTGTAAAACTGACAATACACAGCCGTAACCCGCTTTCCACTACAAAGAAGAAGAAAAGAGAGAAGAGAGAGAGAGTATCAGAGAGAGAGAGAGAGAGAGAGAGAGAGAGAGAGAGAGAGAGAGAGAGAGAGAGCGTGAGCAACACACAGAGAGGGAGACATTGTGAAGAACAGCTCTGAAAGAGTTTTTGTGGGGCTATAACAAAGGCCCCTCAGAAAACACAGTGGCATAGGAATGTTAATTAATTAATGAGAAACTATTCAGCCTACGGAGGATAGTGGAGAAAGAAAGACAGAAGGGGAAAGATGGATAGACATACAGAGAGACAGACAGGCCGGAGGGCCAGAAAAGATCTGTGTAGTTTTGCATTTGAAATAGCACGCTGTGCATGGACTCTATGTCCGGTATCCATGAGTGGGTTTTCAAACCCTTTCAGGGATTGTGCATGTCATAAATTTACATCCTTGTACTTGGCTTTGCATCTTTGCAGTTGTGTGCGTATAACATGCAGCATCTGTCAAATGAAAGCCTCGCTTTCTCAAGCCTCACTTTTCCAAGAACTGGGAAGCAGCCATGCTTTCCACACTGACTGCCATTTTTGAGTTAATCCACCAATTTTCTTTACTGGAGATTTTATAAGTGCGAGCGGTTAATTTTATCAGCTCTTGGATGACCATGTGATCCCTCTAGTAAAACATGAAAATAGCTAAAAGTAGAGCTATTAGGGATAATCAGTATACTGTTTTATTGTACTATTTTTGCCTATTGGAATAATTGATTTCTTTCCCTCTTTCAGCTTCTTACAGATTAGCTCAAGACTAGCACTAGATTAATACCGGGAGATAGGCTTGAATAATAATAATGTATACTTTATTGATCCCCATGGGGAAATTACTCTCTCTGCATTTAACCCATTCACTCAGTGAAGCAGTGGGCAGCCACTCATCAGGCACCCGGGGAGCAGTGTCTAGAGACGGCACCTTGCTCAGGGGTACCTCAAGGTAGGTGTTCAGTAGATTCAAACCCCCGGCCTTCCGATCATCGGGCGACCATGCTACCTACTGAGCTATCCCTGCCCCTAAATGACAGAAGAAAATCTGTGCTGCTTTTAATGCCGACTCAGTTTTTCTTGAGCTGTTATAATTATAAATTGCATCATTAGGCTCTTATGTAACATTCAGTACTTACAGGCACAAAGCATGTAAAGCTCAGTTGTGTAACAAGAAGATTTATGCGTTATAATAAAACAAAGTGAGGTTGGATGAGACTATTGTCAAGATTCTGTGGAAAAACTGTGAGTGAGCACGGATAGGCTGCCACTAACTTGCACTTCTTCAACAATTCCAAACTCTCCTCTCTATAGACTGGAGTGTGTGTGTGTGTGTGTGTATGTGTGAAATGGACATGTGAGATCCTTTGGACCGGTCACTCATGATCTGTAATTTATCTATGGGCATCCATGTGCATGTGTGCATGCTTGCATGCGAGCATTTTTGAGTGTGTGTGATTGCAACATTCCAGCAGGCAGAAATCTGAGAAGGTGGGACTTACGAGACACTCGATTCTGCTCTTTCTGGGTACTGAGGGGTGCTGAAGTGTCAGAATTCCAATTTCCTTCAATCACTTGCAAGCCATTGGAAAAAAAACAAAAAACAAAACAAAAACAGGAATTTCTCATTGCATCCAAGAAAATGTTTGTATTGTAAGACATATTTGTCACAATGTAGTTTACACATGTAAGTGTCTGCTTTCATATGCTTTCATATTATAGGCATGAATTCTTGAAAAATTCTTATATGTTCACTTGATGTACACTTAAGTTGCACGTGGAAAAAAAGATAACTGGCACATCTGAGTTACCTTATTGTGACACATGTAAGCCTTATGAAACATACTACGTAAAACATATAAAACATAGACATTCACTTTAGTTTTTTACTATGTATATCATGGGCTGTCACAACACTCTGACCCTTTGTATCACTCTCATACATCCACACACACTCCTTTTCATTCTGATTCTTCAGAGTTTGCTTTTCCCATTATCTTATATCAACTGAAAACAATACCTCATTTTTCTCCAAGTTTCCCTCACAAGGGCTTTATAAGTCCTCACAATCAATCTTGTCACACACCACTGTACTGCACTGTATTGCAATTACCTCGTTCTTCCCTTTTCCCTTCTTCAAACTGCACACTCACCCTTTCTCTTCAGACTTCTAGCCTAAGTAAAGAATGGGAAAGGGAAGAGAGGGAGAACGAGAGGGAAGAGTTTGAGAATCGCGGGTCCCTCCCACTTTCCGGAGATGCTCCAGCCCATCCCTAAATTGTGGGCCAATGAGCGTAGCTCATTCACAACTCATGCGCTCCTTCTACAATAGGTAAGGAGAGAGAGACAGAGAGAGCAAGAGATACATACAAGGAGAGAAAGAGAGAGGGAGAGACATATATACAAGGAGAGAAAGACAGAGGGGAAGAAAGACAGTAAAAAGGCAAGGCCAGATTCAGAGGAAAGACAGACAAGAGGGAAAAGGAATTAGATAAAGTTGAGCCAATGGGACTGAAGTAGTGACAGAGAGATAGGTAAATAAACAGAGATGAATAGGTCAGTGTCTTGACAGGACAGATTTACAGTGTGGACAACCTGCAGTGAAGAAAAGGATAGGAAGGGGCATTAGAAGAGCAACGGGAGTATTTAGAAGACAAGAAACTCCTCATTTATCAGCGCTGCATCTTAGAAAGAGAGTGAGACAAGTCGGGGAACTCCACAGGTGTAGATGCAGACAGGTGGTCAGTCAGACATGCCTCTTGTGGTTCTGTTTCTCTGTGTGGCCGGAGGAGTCTGGGGGTCCGCCCCCGGAGCGTGGGGGTACGGACGGATCCAGGACAGACAGGGTACAGCGGCAACAATGTGCCCATCTCCGTGCCACTGTGAAGAAGACGGGATCTTTATCATGGTTGACTGCTCAGAGATGGGACTATCATCTGTGCCAGCCAACCTCAGCCCGCTGACCACATACCTGTGAGTAACACATCACTGTTACAACAACAAAGGACTCTCCGGCTGTTTTATTATTAATCCCTTTAAGCTTTTCACCCTGTGTTTCCTTGACCTCACTAATCATCTTTCTTGTGATTTGAGTCCTAACCTTGATCTTCAATCCTCCTCTCACTCATCTTGGTCGAGTACCCATTTGTTTCAGTGTTGTTTGAAAAATGAATTAATGCTGCCGAGATGTGGCTGGTATTCCATCATTTTGTAAAAATAGAGCAGTGGGCAACAGTTGGCTGGATGTGAAGCACTGGCATAGCCCACATGTAGATAAAAATGGACAGGCGGGAACATGTGTACGCAAGGGAGCGAGAGAGAGCGTGTGTGCTGGCCACTATGGCAAAATAACTGGACCACTTTCAGTGTCAGGTTTCTGAGCTCCAACTGGAGACATGCCACGAGAGAGACTGTGTGTCTGTGTGCACACGTGTGTGTTTGTGTGTACACATGCATGTGTGTGGAGCTGCAAGCACTTGACACAAGCATGTTTTTGTGTGCGCGTGAATCAAGAAGGGTTTGAACACAGATGTCCAAACGTGTAAAAGGCTTAGCAGTCAGCTTTGCCGCTACTCTGTGTCACACTGTGTTGCAATAAAAGCACAATGGCAAAGTAGATGAAAAGAGCAGAAACATGTGCAGGAAAGGGTCACTTAATTATGTTTTTTCAAAAAAATATCTTGATGAAATAACTCTTTTGTGAGACTTCATTTCCAAACACCGAAGAACAGTATCATTTTTAAATGTACTTTGTATACATTGGCTAGAGCGCATGGCAGATGCTGTAAATACAATGAAAAATGTAATTGCCAGCCACTTTAAGGGTAATAAGAAGCTCTAGACATAATATTATGTAAAAGATAGTTTCATACACCACCCTGTCGTGGCTTAAAGCCAGATCTTTCAAACTGCTTTACTGCGTAAGACCTCAGAGGACAGATTACAGACACTTTGTGATAACTGATACTAAAGTGATAGAAGTCAAATCCAGGAAACAGGGCGTGATAGAGCAGCTCTCACTAGGGGCTCTGCAAGCATTTTGAGAGCAGAGGAGCAGAATTCAGGAGGAGGGGAGAAAGATCAACAGTTTATGTAGCAAACGACTTTAAGAGAGGTGCATAAAAGAACTCCGGCTGAATGATGCTCGCCTCTTGTGCTGTCATGGGAGCCTGTGATGGCCAAATCTCACTGTGCTCTTTTGAAAGTTAAAACACATTTAGAGTTTATGGTGGTGAAATATGGTCTCTTACTGCGTCCAGGAATCGCTCTACCTATGAGAACATCAGGCTTTTGGCCTAACAATGGTTGCATGTCACACAGCTAAGTCAGCACACGTACACACCCAAGGCAGGCTTGATCTTAAAGGGAGCGCGTTGAGCCTCTCAGTCCTCCTCTAAAGTAAAAACAATGATGACATGAGACTCCCTCGGTGGAGATCTGCGCTCATCTTAAGTGCTGCGCCCAAGCCACACACAAACATACAGATCTACACACAAACACACATCATTTCCTACAAACACAAGCTTAATTGTTCATTTCCCCTCGTTCCCTAACGGTGGAACTGTACCAATTAGTGAGTTTGAGGGCTGATTTAGAATAAGATAAATAAACTCAGTGACCAACCGCACACGCCCACACACAGTCACACACATTAGTTGTAGAGGAGAGAGAGAAGATGGAATGTGGGACGGCAGGAGAGATGCCACAACGAATCAGGAGAATGCACATGAAATTTTTCCTTCTTCAAACACAAACAAAACAACAAGCTTCTCCCAAACTCAGATACTGCACTGAAAACGATTGCAGCCAGCACAGCAGGCTGGAGTTTCTCATTTCATCCTCGAGTATAAAAGGTTACAACAGCGGTGAGCCGGTCCAATCCCCATCAGGATCTGCAGAACGGTCCAGCACGCCCCGCTGCGACGTGTACCCTGGATTAGCCTCCAAGCACATACTGTAGGCTGCCGAGGTCACAGGGATTTGCTTGGGAACAGTCCACATTATAAACCACATCCACACAACTCTGTGAAAGTATATGACATCATTCGGCCATGTCATCGGAGAGCTCTTCAAAGTGAGCCGAAATGCACATGCTATAGCGACTTGAGAGGAGAAGCCAGGCGATGCATGATTCACTCGATTTTCAAGTGTTTATTTGCACACTTGGACGACCCCACTGCATATAGGCATAAACATAATTAAGTCGTAATCAGGGACATTTCTCTCTCTCTTTTTTAAATCATAACACCGAGGCGACTACAGGTTGACTCTGCAAGAGAATTTTGCCACTGGGAGGCAAAGGCGCTTGGAGCTGCTAGCAGCGGAGTGGGTAGAGATTTATGGCAGTAATTGTTTCCGTGGGCAATGCTTGAAATGAGCTGTCATGTGAGATGATTTGAAAGACCTTCTCTTTGATATCGCATTAGGAAGGAAAGGCAGTGCCCCGGGGTGCTTGTCTCTGTGAGTGTGTGTGGATGTGTGCTGAGTGCGAGAACACCATGTACGGTAGTTTGGAGACCTGTGCGGTTTAATGTGTAGCAGCAAACAAGTCAAATGGCCAAAAAGGATGGTAAGTAGTGTGACTATCACAAATCTTAGCTAGGAGCAAGTGAATTAGTTAGTTGTCACCCTTAGACTTATACACAGTTAAAGCAATGCTTTTTTGTCATCCTGAAAATACTTAATGCCCTCGTTATCTGTTTAATATGATATCCGGTAGATAGACTCTCTAATATTTCTATACTTACTGTTTCTACGGTTGTCAGGTGCGCATGTTTACACGTCTCCCACTTACTTGAACAGTGTGAGCGTAAGTGGAAAAGAGTGTATTTGGGTCTGGGGTTGGACCGGAGTTGAGAAGCATTTAGGTGATGCCTAGTGGTAGCGGTAAGTGCGGTGAACTTCTAACAGTGTTTTGGCTGGGGCCAGGAAACCACAGCTAGCGCATTACCAGACAGAGGAAAACCGAGGAGTGTGTGAGCACGCCTGCATGTGCACACGCGTTTCTGTGTGTGTGTGTGTGTGTGTGTGAGTGTGAGTATGTGTGTAAAGACCACCCAGATTGCAAAGGGGATTTTTTTCTAGCCAGTGGAGGTGAAGCAAGAATCTAAGAATAATGGAGAGATAAAAATATGATTAAAAGGGAACCAATTGGTGCCACAGAAATAAATGTGCATTGGACAGCTTTGAACACTCTGCTTAAGCAGGGGCAAAAAAATAAATAAATAAAAATCACACAGAAACACACACGCACACACACACACACATTCTATATATATGCATACAGGGGACAACATCCTGCCCCTGTGTGGTGACCGTGGCAGTAGCAGTCGTGTGCGTGTCATTTAGCCATTATGTTGATGGAATGATTCCTATCGTGAGTGACCGGGGCTCACACTGTAAACATCATGTCTGCAAGAAAAAGAGAGAAAACAGAAAATGTATTTGACGGAGAGAGAGGAGCATTTGAAAAAAAAAAGAGCAGCATAGAAGAAAAAAGAGAACAGTGTGTGTGTGCTTGAGTGTGTGTATACAAAGAGTGGAGGGTCCTCATAGAGAAGATATCAGCTCCAGCATCAGTGTCCTGGCTCCAGACATCTACGGTAGCACCCTGCCTCAACTACACTCCCCTCCTACCTCATTTAGGCCATTCTCCTGCCCCCCCCCCCAACCTATTCATCTGCAGAACAGGTGTCGATCTGCTCACGCAGTGCAAATGTGTGATCCCTGTGCAGTGATTGATAGAAAAAAACCTAGCAATGGATACACCTTAGGGCAGCGGAATAAGAACAGCACAGGGTGTGTACTCAGATGGTGTCATTTCATTTTTTTTCTTCAAGGTGTTAATGTGCATGTCAGTTGGGGAGGAGCTGTTTAGACTACAAGCCAAACAGCTGTCAATGGTGATCAGAGAGTTGTACAGAGGAAGAAATCAACTGCACCATAGTTTCCTTCTTTTCACGCTCTACATCCTTCATTAACTCCTTTGTCCTCTCCTCAACTCAAACCGTCAAAGTGTTAACTCTGCGCTCTCCTACAGTAGATTCCCTGGAGCTCATGCAACGAACACTGGCTGAAAAAAGCCACTTCCGATTGCTAAGTGATATTTATGCCAGAAGGGTGAAGGAACTGCACTGGTTTGTGGTTTCCTGAGAACGACCCGGGAGGCTTTTAAACGCTGCTCAGGGACAGACGGTAGGTAGGCAGGTACAGAAAAACAATGGAAACAATGGCAATTCCCTCAGGAACAGCAAGCAAAGAAGACACAGAGGCCACAGTGTGCTCTACCGCTCCGCATCCTGTCCTTTAGAAAAAAGTAGAAAGCAATCACGACACAAGATCTTGAAGGGAACTAGGGTGGAGGAGGCAGAGAGCAGAAAAGCAAAGTGGAGGAGGTTTTTGTAGTTTATGTGTATAAGAGCCTGCACATGATGGGCTTATGGGGACTGAATTAAACTGTTTGGCCCTTGTTGGTGTTCAACCAATGCCCACTGACTGAATATGTAAATCTGTGTTTTTCGTGTGATGGCAGTGTGACGCAAGTATGACACGGGGCGCTAGGAATGTTCTCCCTGTGATGAGCGGTCGTGGGGTGAAGGCCTGCTTCTGACTGAGAGAATTCAGATTGGCTGCATGGCCCAGATTCCTATTCTTTCCAGCTCAGGGAATCCATGGGAATATTTGTTTGTGTGCATGTGCATGTGTGTGTGTGTGTGTGCGTGAGCGTCTGTCTGTACTGTATGTGCATGAAACTGTGCAAGTGCACTAGCCCTCTCTTTTCCACTACAGAGAAGGCATTGTCCTGTCCTGGGACAGGGCACGCCGAATGTCACCAACTGTCCAAGTGCATGTCCATGCATATGTGGATCTATGTGTCTGAATGTGGCATATGTGCATTTGATGAGACATTTTGAAGCTGTTTATTGCCTAAAAATACAAGAATTTCAAACAGGATTTTATACTTCTGCATGAAGATGCAGTTACAACAGCTCACAGGAAATGCCCACTTTTTAGATAAGCCTATCACAAACTACAAATGTAATGGCTATTTTAAGAAGCAAAAGCTGTGTTTTTCTGATTAAAACATCTAAGATAACCTGATTATGTGCTAGAGTAAAAAATGCTCAAATTGATTGTGCAGAAAGTTGGATTTATTTTTATTTTTTACATTTTTTAAACAATTTTTCTAACCCCCATAAAAAAGTTTGTAACTTTGTTTTTTATTTAATAGGAAACTAAAATAATAGATCCTGTGACGAGACAT
This sequence comes from Oreochromis aureus, assembly GCF_013358895.1. NCBI lineage: Eukaryota > Metazoa > Chordata > Actinopteri > Cichliformes > Cichlidae > Oreochromis > Oreochromis aureus. Next base: position 18,607,864 of record NC_052961.1, on the reverse strand, counting down.
GGGGGAGAATGTTTACATGAGTGCTGACAGCAGAGTGTGCATGACATATCTCTCAAAGTTCCCCTGATACCTCAACATGGGTCCGTCTGTCTCTGTCTGCCTATCTTTGTGATCTCTGGCCAGACCTGCAGAGCAAAGTGGCTCATGTGGGGCTGGCAGTGTGCAGGTGATGACTAGTAAGAGCTAATGATACTTAATGCCCTTTCAAACAACATACACACACACACACACACACATTTGCACGTACTCACAAGACCCTCCATGTGCGCATTGCACATAAGGAAACACACAGGCAGCAATAGTGGCGCGCACGCACATACTCACTTAATGATGGTTAATGCATCAAAGAATCTCACAGAGCAGAGATGTCACTACAGTGCTAGCTGGGATAAGGTTGAATGGTAGCCTGGAGTATTAGCTAAAGGGAACAAAGCAGCTTTTACAGACACATGTAAATGTGCGCACACACACACACACACGCTCACAAACACAAATACAGTAGCATAGCCAAAGGGGGATATTGCACAAGAATGTACAAGAAATTAAAGCAGGGATGTAGAAAACAGAAGTTTGAGAGATTAATGATGGGGGGAGATAAAGAACGATGAAATCTTTTCTCAGGACGTGTAATATTTGAGGGTTAGTTTGACTGATCTGAATGCAGAAACAGCAGTGAGCTCACTAGGATTGCATAATTATTGGTAAGACTACATCATTATTCTTCCTAAGCCTGGACTTCACAGGTGAATTTTCCATCTGCTGTGAAGAGGGGAGGGGGGAATTCTGTCAGACTTACTCAAGTCTCGATTACATATCTGAGAAGCAAAAAAGGAAATCTGGACTTTTTACATGAATGGCAAGAGGCCAAACTAAATCTCTTTAAACCAACAGCAGCCACATGTCTTCATCGGTGTGGGGTAAGATTTCATCAAGCGCTGATCTAAGTTGAGTTCTAGATGTTATCCGTGGGTACTCTTTAATATATGGAGCAGATGACCTGATGGATCTGTGAGCGCAACAGTAAAGGAGCTTTTTGAGCCAGCAGTGGATTTGAGCAGCCTTCTAACTAGATCCAGTGTCCTCCTGTTTCTGCCATTCAACCAAATGAAGTCATAATAGAGCCTGACACTAATACTCATCGGGTTTCATTTACTGTTGTGTCCGCTGCTGCGAATCTGCCTTGAATCAGAATGCAGAAGGGGGGGGGGAAGGACACCTCTGTAAGAGATACCCATTCAGGAAGCGATAAAATTTGTTACCCTTTTCCACACATCTTTACCATTTTTTTTAAGAGTTCATTGGCATGCTATTGTCTTTTAATACTGCAAAAGCTTTGAAAAAAAATGCATAGCAAATATCATGTGACAAACACGCATGAAAACTAGACAAAATATACATGTCAAAACAACACATTAGTGGAGTACGGGGAGGGCTATGAATGCCTTCCTGCCTTCCAAAGCTATGGCCTACCCACAACAGCTGCCTGTCATTCCTGTCCACATGTTGGAGGCAGTTGTATGTTGTGTAGCGCCGACTGTTCCAACACTTCCTGTTCCATTACTGAAGTGCTTGACCTTTCACCCCCCTCCATCTCATGACAGGGTATGTGTGTGTGTGTGTGTGTGTGGGAGGACAAGTAGCACACATGAAGTGTGTATGCGCACGTGTTTATGTGCGTGTGCAGTATACCAGGGGTTGAATGAAGTCCCAGAGGGCACGAGTATGTTTCCCATGACATGGCCTCAGACTAAACAGCTACTCTCTCCACCCAGACATCCGCCTGTCATTCTCCTCTTAACCGCAGCAAGCAGAAAAGAGCACAACACACAGAAGCATCTCCCTTTTCCGTCTCATTATCTCCTCTTTTCTCTTCATCCCTCCTTCTCTGTTTCTCTGCACTTTTGTTGCAGAGTCCTCCCCATGGCCCTCCTCATCCAGGTGAAAAACTTCTCCTCGCCCTCTCGCTCTTTGTCCCCCGTGAATGAGTGAATAAGAGAGGGAAAGATAAAAAGAGAGTGCCTTCGGACACAAAGGGTAGTGTACCCCTCCCAGGAAGTCTGGGAGAGAGGGAGAAAAAACACATCTTTAGAGAAAGGAGGAGGGGAGGACAGCATTGTACCCTCCTTCCTGACTCTTGTGAGTGTGTGTGTGTGTGTGTGTGTGTGTGTGTGTGTGTGTGTGTGTGTGTGTGTGTGTGTGTGTGTGTGTGTGTGTGTGTGTGTGTGTGTGTGTGTGTGTGTGTGTGTGTGTGTGTGTGTGTGTGTGCAACCTCCTGTGTGACCGGGAGAGAAACTGAATGCCAAAGCAGTCAGTCTATTCAGACAGAAAAAAAGCAAACACACTTAGACCTCACCCTTGCATACAATACACACATACACACACACTCACACACTAATGCACACAACTATTTAGACCCTCTTTAAGGCGGCGCCCAAGCACTGACTACCAGTTGCATTGTGTGGAATAAAAGATCCTCTTTCATCGTGCCTTAACTGTTTCAAAGAACTAAGCGGAGAGGATCAGACTGAATCTAACTGAAGACATTACAGTCCTAATCGCTGTAAAAGACAGCCAAGGTGTGGCTCAAGCAGCCCTAATGCACAACTCCTGCCCTCAGGGCAGAACTCTAGGTTGTTGATTTCCACTAAGGTTCTGTTACTCTAATGTTCCTCACATATAAGCCACCTTCAAAGGTGCAGTGCTTACTGCCATTATTGGCTGTTTGTTTGCTAAAAACTTCCACCTGAGCGAGGGAGAGGGAGAGGGCAGGGAGGCAAAAAAGAAAGAGAGACAGACTAGAAAAGGAAGTGAGAACGAAGCAAACACCACAGAGTGTAAGTCGGTAAAATTTATTTATATAGCACTGTTCACAGATAAAAATCACAAAGTGATTCACAATAAAACAAGAGGCAAAACTATATGAAAACAATGTAAAACAATCAAATACAACATAAAACAACAAACTAATTAAAAGCTTGACTTCAGCCACTTTTTAAGAGTCGGTGGACTCCCCACGAGTTCTGAACCGAGCACATGGGACCAGTAGCGACCTCTGACCTGAAGAACCAAGAGCTCGGGAAGAAGAATGAGGTTTCAGCAGGTCAGCGATATCCTGGGGAACTTTACCATGGAGGGTCATAAAAGTTAAAAATACATTTTAAAGTGAAACCTAAAATTTCCTGGCAACCACTGAAGAGAAGGCAAAACTGGAGTGATATGCGATCTTCTGTTGCTGCAGCCTGAAGGCGATCCAAAGCAGTTTTGTTGTAACAAGTAAAAAGACTGTTAGAATGATTCAAACGGGAAGAGATGAAAGCACAAATAATGATGGTGTGGCTCTGGTTAAACTGATTTTTTGGGAGGTGAAAGATCTCTCAATATTTTGTATTCAATTTTAGGGTTTAGTAGTAGTAGCATGCCACAAGTCTTTTCATACAGGTTTCCCTTTCTTTTGTTTTTGAGGTTGGGGCAGGGGGATCTATGGCCTCAACGTGAAATGCATCATATCATATCACCCCCCCTGCTTACGCTCTCTTTCTCTCACTGAAACATTTTAGCAATGTTTCCAGAAACAGGCACCTGACTACTGATCATATCTGCCCTGGTCTAAGGGTATATTCACTCACCAGGGTGGTCCATCACCCTCCTCACAAAAACAACAACAACAAAAAACCCACACCTGGAGTATGTGTGAGTGCCTGTGGCTGTAGCGTGGGTGTCTATGTTCCTAAAAATAAACAATGGCATTTTTCATATGATGTGGCGAGTTGTTTTGCTGCGCTAAATCACCAGCCTTTTGTCAGAAATGCTTCCAGTTTGAAATTGGTTACAGTGGGGCTAGGGGCACATTCACACCCCCCCACACACGCCGCCTTTGATCACAGAGCCGATAACATACTTCAGTAGTTCTGTTGACGGCGAAGTGGAAATATGATAAATCACATTATTCTAGCTACAGGACAGTGTAACCTCATGCTCGAGCTGAAATTTGAAACAGCGATGGGGAGAGAAAGAGCGAGTGTGAGGGATAGAGCGGCATAGGAGAGAAAGAGAGAGAGAGGGAGGGACTGAAAGGGCCAGGGCCGATGAATGGAAATGTACCCCTGCTTCTTCATGCTTCCGTTCCTCCCTTAAGACATGCGACTTGCCATGGTTACTCTATCAATCACAGCACAAAGCAGTCAGATAGTGCTTTACCTTTCTTCCGATGCCAATCCCTCCTCCCTTATAGTCACACACAGACGAGCCTACACGTACACACATCAGTCCGAGAACATTGTGTGTCTGCAAACTGCGGAACGATGCAGAAATAGAAATGGAAAATTTTATCAGTTTCTTTTCCCTTCTCAGTTCCACACGTTACCGTGCTTAAACACGCAAAAATGCACACATCTGTGCACATGAAGATCCACGTCTGCTTCCCACCCCGGGGGAAGACAGGAAGAGATCACAAGGGCTTTGTCAGAGAAAAAGGAGATAAAAAGAACTGTTATAAAAAAAGAAGAAGTGCGTTTTGTGGGTGTGTTTGCAGATGAGCGCGCGTCTCCGCGTCCTCCTTCCTGCATGCGTCCCAGCGCCGCTGAGGAATCTTTAGTTCGTCAGTCAGCAACAGGAGGAGTTCTAAGGAAAGGCAATGGCCTGTGCGCCTCTGTCAGTTGAAAGATGTGTTTTCCTGCGAGCAATATCAGGCTGTTTTCTGACGCCGTGATGGCCAAGATAGGGCAGAACGTTTCCCTGCTGAATACTCACATGAAAAATGAAGAAAAGAAACCTCCACTCTATCCCCCCAACACACACACACGCACACACTCAAACGCTCTCACAGCAATCCCTTTCTAGGTCCCAGCAGAGTCCATGTATGATGTGGTGAAAGTGCAACCAGGGCCTGCACCCACCACATGTGCAGGCTCAATGGAAAACAATAGGGGTGTGAAAATGAGCGACAGACATCTCACCACACACACCGCAGCCACCTATAAATGGAAATAATATTGTCCTGCGCACATAGACGCAGATACTGATACACAGACTTTTCCCTCTCTTTCACAGAGCACACACACACATGCGTGTGCACACACACATTAGAGATGCCAATAAAACGGGGACAGTTCTAATTGTGAAACTCCCATAGCCTGCAAAATCTTCTGAACGCTGTCTTTCTCATTACTTTTGCGGCCGTTTACTTGCGCTGAAAATATCTGCACGTCACAGCGCCAGCCGACACAATGCACATGTGGTAGTCATCAATCATAATTATCATGGTTTAAAAAAGCCACAGCTGTTATTTGATTTTAAAAACAAGCCATAGCACAGTGCCTTCCAACGATACGTCAAGTTGTCAGCGGAGGCCTTGGCCTGCACTGCAGAAATGTCTCTCTCTCGCTCTTTCTCCGGCTTCCCAAACGAGCTTGTTGGAGAGCGCAGGCGAGCCGAGCTGCATTCAACCTTTTCCCCATGACTCACCAGTGTGTGTGTCTTTATTTTTAAACATTTTCTCTCTCCATTGCTGTGTGTTTATTCTGTCTGAACAAGGCCGCTGTTATGGACTTCACACAACGTTTGTTTATGGCTTCTTTAATCAGGACCAGATAACGTAGAGTTGTCTCCATCTGTGGGCGCATCCCCAGAAGCTGGGTGTGCATGTCTGCATGTCTGCATGTCTGCGTGTTGCTCCCCTTTAACAATCCCTCCACAATGTCCCAATAAATATTCTCCCTCTGCAGAATATTAGCGCACAGACGATGAATCGGATTAAAGTGTGCATGTGTCTTGTTCACGCGCCCCCTCCCCTGCGCTTCCTGTGTCATACGTGATGTCACCCAGTCTTGATTACTGTGTTACTGCTTACTTGCTGTGCCATCTCCATGGCAACTTTGCTGTCACTTATATTGACTTCAGACTCTAATCAAGCAGTAATGTATTATAGTTGTATTTATTTCAGAATTACTGAGCAGATACTGTGTCAAAGAAAAGTCACGTGGCAGTCATCTTATGGAAACTGTTGGCTTTTCTGAAATATCCTGAAAAGCTGACGTCCGACGTTGAAATTTGGCATATTTGGAAAACACTAATAGGAAAATGACCTTTTAAGAATGTTTTTTGACAAAGCTATCAACAGTTTCGCTGTGTAGATCAGTGGAAAGCATCTTTTAAGACACCATTGTGTCAAGCTAAACATCACCTATATGCCATGTCACTGAGGTATGGATCTCTCATTTCTCCTAATCACTCACAGATTCTCAGTCACTCTTTTAGTGGCGCGTCTCAACTCTGAGTCCACTTCTTTGCTCAGCAGCCACGCACAAACAAAAACACAAGACTAACAAAAGAATATGTTCATGAAGGGAAGTGAACATGACTGAAAAGTTTGAGTAAGGGAGTAAAAGTTTTGCAAATGTCTCAAAATTCTTGCATGTCTTTTGCACAGCGGTCGGCCTGTCGGTGCAAAATTCCTTCATTTTCAATATCTTTGAAGTTTTTTTGCGTAGTGGATATTTAGAACCCTCCTCCTTCACTGCAACATTTCAATGGCATTTACACCTAAGCTTTGACTAAATCATTCTCTAACCCTTCTTTTCTTGGTTTGTATTTTTTTGGGTGGGTTTGCTGACAGGCTTAAGATTACTAACCTTTTCACAAACCTTCTTCCAGTTCACTTTTCAAGAACTGTTTATATGACTTATAGTTAAATCAATGATTGAAAGTTGGTTGATCCCTAAGGAAGGGTAGCTACTCTAAGCCACAGGATTTCTAAGACCATCATCTCGCTCATCATCACAGTTGGTATGATCTGTCTTGGTCTACTGTTGGTAACACTATGATCAAGGAGCCTAGGACTGGATTACAGACAACCTGTGTTATATTAAAAACCTCATTGGCACTCACACGTTGTGTTTACTGTATGCAGTAATTTGTTTGCTCATTTCTTTAGTCTTTTATTTGTTATTCTGACTTTTTTAATAAAAACTGAAGATTGAATAAGTGATCCAGTAAACATGAAATGGCACCATATTTACCCCCATCCCTCCTACCATGGAGGTTATGTGACTGGTTTAGTTTGTCAGTCTGTTTATCAAAAGGATTACTCAAAATGTTACGGATGGATTTGCATTTGGCTCAGCTCGTAATGATTAACTTTTGGAGTTGATCTGGAAGTCTAAATCTGGATCCAGGACATTTTTGGAAGGCTTTTATACTACTAAAAAACATAAGAGAGTTCATCTTTATATCCATCTTCACAAATAGATTAAAAAAAAGGGGAAACATAGTGACATAGTGTATCATATATATATTTGTATATGATTAATCTAGAGCCTGATTTACTTCTGGATCCGTGATGGGGGAAATTCTCACTCTTGCTGGAGGTATGCAGCCTTGGACTAGCCTTGTATTTACAGGTGCCCGGTTTTCATTATAAGCAAACACAGTTTAGATTACACAAACATGAATAAATATCCTATTCCTCTGTAAACATTTGACAAACCATTATTGAATGTTTTCATACCCGCATTATTTACTTTAGCTTGAAGTCTCCTTTTTATCCTCCTTTATAGGCCGAGTGCTACCTTAGGGTACATTACTTTGAGCTGTCAGTATGCATTACCAAGCATACCAAACAAGCAGTAAAACATTCCAACAACACAGGGCCATGCTCATTCTTTTATAAGCGTGAAAGACAAGTAACTACTAAGATTAGGTCAGTAACATCAATGCAACAGTGAAACCAAAATATTGAAATCCCTACAGAATGCCATTAATCTTATGACTGAAAATATTCACACTGGAAGGTCCTTGAATAACACCTTGAACACCTCTGTCTGCTGTCAGACCCCCCGAGAGGTTACATTTGTGACAGTGCCTTTATTATACTTTCTTATGAAAATATTAATTGTCAGCAGATGCCGTAGAAACGGCTCTGTAATGATCTGACCTGCAAAGTTTCATGACACCCTGCTAATGTTGCAAGCTCATCGCTTGGTAAGAACACACCCCCTCATTACACGTGACACATGGAGCTTGTGTTGTGTGTTATCCTTGATGGTGTACCAAAATTTTGTTATACTGAATTTGACTCATCTGCTAATTATGACAGGCCACTCAAATACCCACATTTTTTAACCAAGCACAGTTTTTTTCCACATCTCCCTGAAGTTGGATATAGATCACGCCTGAGGACAGATCCATCCAGCCCCCCTGTCAGCTTGGCTGACTTGACAAACAAACAGGCAGTGTGTCAAAACTCCCAACTGCAAAGGGCTTCTGAGAGCACAGTTTACACTCGCTAGCCTGGTGGTCTGGCTTTATGAGCAATGGTTAGTGTCATACACACACACACGCACAGAGACACACGCAAATTCAAGCCTCACTCCTGAAGAGTCATGCAAGATCCCAAGGGCTGTGAAAGCAAAGAAGAGGTGATGTAAAACCTTCTTGCTTTCCCTGTGCTAATCAAAGAGATGACCTTACATGACCGAGTTAAAAGGTTATACATGTTTTCTACCAGAGGCTGACACATAAGCTGTCTCCGAGTGTTAAAAAAAGATGTGAAAAAGTGTGTGTGTTTAATGTGTGTGTGTGTGTGTGTGCACGCATGAGTCTGAGCATCCTTCACCTCTCCCTCTTTCACCGCAACGCAGCTGTATCAACACTCACCCCTCAACACACCCTCTCACGTCAGAGTGTGTGTCAAAGAATCAAAGAAATGGAGTGTGCCTGTGTTAAAGCAATGAACAAAGGGGGAAGGAGGTGGTCTCAGGAGAAACCTGAGGAAGAAGAAAGAAGCCAAGAGACTGGGAAGGGGAAGGAGAACGAGATAGATAGGAAGGGGGGACCGAGGGGTCAGATCTGAGAGAAAGTAGAGTGAGACATCTGGAAAAGAGAAGGACTCACTGGGACGAGGAGGAAATTACAGCTGCCCAACAATGATTCATTGGGGAAAATTCTCCTCTGCATCTCCCTCTCCTCCCTTTAGTTCTCCAACCTCTCTACCTAACCCTGTAACCTCTCTCTGTGTACTACTCCCTGCTCGCGAGGATTGATTTCCATATGAAAAAGGCATTCAAAACATTTATAATTTTACATCTCTGAGCGTTTTCAAAGAACATTAAAAAGGCACGCATTGACTGACTCTTTGATTTTCCCCGTTTCTCTCTCTCTAGGGATCTGAGCATGAACAACATCAGCGAGATCCAGCCCAGGGCCTTCCACCGACTGCACCTGTTATCAGAACTGTGAGTGCACAATAATTCAACTCACGCTCACTTAATGAACCTGCACTGTCACAACTCATCCATGACAAGAACCAGTAATTCCTTGAACCGATGATATCCACAGACGCCAGAGATGGGGTTGATGATTCTGGCCCGCCTCTGATCTCCCCTACCAAGAAAGTGCCTGAAGCAATATGCTAGTATATCCTGGGATGGCTGCACAAAAGGGAGAGCCGAGGCAAACCTGATATTCACTCAGAGATCAAATATATGGTCTTTAAAGCACAGGTTCTGTGCTCGGCATCCAAGCCTCTGCTTTCTTGCCCTCCTTGAATTCGGTTCAGCTGGACAGATCAGCAGGAACAGTACGCTCGTAGACACGTGTCCTTGCCAAGATAAACACACACTATGGGAGACTTTTAGGATAGCCCCAGAACAACAAATAATGCACAAAGATTTCCACCTTTTGTCCCCCCATAGAATGAAGTATGGATTCTCTTGGCTGGTAATAAATATAGCTTTATTTGATAAAATGAAACTAAATAAACAATATGTTAGACTATAAGAACTCTAAATTTTTTCGACTACCATACCATGTGCTGCAGAGGAAATTTGGCCGGCGCTTTCAAGGTAAAAAAGAAGTAGTATTGGTTTCAGTCTCACAGGGCTGTTAAAAGAATACAAGGCGCAGCGAGTTTGCAAAACTTTTTTGAACACATTCTCAGTCAACCTCGCCGATATCGGATCTGACTACTCAAACCACTCAGCAGAATTCCGCTAAGTCTCAGTTTGACAAAAGCTGCCTACAGACTTGCCCTCAGGGCGTGAATGTGTGCGTAAGAGTGTAGTGTGTTTGAGTTCAAGGGGGCTTATGCTTGTATGTCAGGATTCACGTGATTATTTTACCTCTGAATCCTGCAAACTTTGTGTGTGCGCATGTGTGTGTCTGCGTCGGGTGTTTGAACAGTCTGCTGTTTTCTTTGCTAATTTGCGCAGCTGCAGCCTGTGAGGCATGAGCTAACGATGATGAAAGTAAAAAGGTTAGCCGGGCGGCCGCTACATTTCCTTTGAGTTGCCGTCCAACTGTGTCCGAAGAGCAGAACGAAGTGAAATTATGTGACACTTTAAAAGCCGGAATATTGAATCGACGACTTTGATTTATTGCAGCTTATTGAATTGCTGATCTGAACTTTTGCTGTTGTAAAAACGTTACAGGTCAGATATTGCTGTTGGCGTAATAACGAAAACCACGCAGTTCAGGGTGATGCTGAGCACTGAAGCTGACATTTGCCTGCATCGGGTGGGGGGGGAATGGCAGGGGTGGGGGTTGAAGTGGGGCCTTGGACACAGCTCCATCTGTAGTGTTTGTCCAGGAACAACCCTCCCAGTGTTTTACAGGCCCATTGATCTTGCTTCGTCTGCATAACTATCAAGTTCTGACACTTTATGGAGACTTTTTGTTGCTTTGTAATTCTTCCAAGGAGTATGTTCCTTCCCTGAAGCCAATTTTTTTTTTCAGCCCTGTTGACCATTTCAGGAGATGTGCTGAGGAGATTGTGACATTTCAAGGGCAGGAAAAGTGCTTTTTAAAAATATTAATCTCTGTCTGAAATGGTTTAAAGAGACAAAGCGATAACAGGTTGTGTTACACTTAGAAAGCTCAGAAAAACAAATCAACGCTCTCAACACAAACATGATTGGTCTGAGAGAGACAGCTTTTGATGTGGGTTTAGAGAACTGTTTGGTAGCAGGGAGAGGCAAGGGACAGGCGTGTTGTGACTGGTAGAGTGATAAATTGTTTGATGTTGGGCTCTGCCTCGCCGCCTGCCCTCCCTTACTCCGTCTCCCTCCCACTGAATTCATTTTCACAGTCCCCCCATCTTCACTTCACTTCACTGCAGGCCGTGTAGTCTCTGCCTTTGACATTTTTTCTGCTCTCGCGTCACATTTTTACAAACTAAACACATTTGTTGATGGCAAGAGTTTCAACATTTATCCTCTGCTACACTACAGGAAGGTGAGGGTACAGATTATCTCTAAGAAGCATTTGAACACAAATTGTGTCATCCCACCTCTTATCTCTTTGCTCAGTTCTCACCTCTGTAGCTTCAAAGTGAAAAACAGCTCATCCCTTTGAACCTAAAATGAGGTGATCAAATTAACTCACAAAGGTAGCTAATCTTACCGGGCTAAACCTTCCTTTGATTCACTGCACCATTAATATTGATAATAAGAAGTGAGCATAATCATCCCTCCCTCCAGCCCTTTCCCTGCCTCTAAGTCCTTATTTCTATGTCATATTCAATTGATCTCAGATCCCTCTTATTAAGCCTTCATTCAGCACTTTGATCAGTGAATTTCCCTCTTAATTGAAACACAAAAACATGCACGCAACTGTCAGTCAGACGAAGCTTGAAGAGAGGCGACTGTGTGTCTGTGGATTAATGAGAGGGCAGCAATGCCCATGCTTGGATATAGACTCCAAAACTGGTTTCTCATCTACCTGCCATATCAAAGACATGCCAACTTTTTTAAAAGTTCTGCTCTAAAAAAAGCCATTTTCTCATGAAGCGGTAACTTGGAACTACCAGAGGACGGCTCGGAGTGAGACTGCCCTCGAAGATGTTTTTTTCTGAAAACCACATTTAGCAGGCGACAGCGCTCCCAGCCTATCATCATTATCAAAGTCCATCCCTGTTTGTAACTCCTGATCTCATATTTCACTCTGCTTTTGCCTTTAACTTCCTTCACAATCAGCCACTTGCGTCGCGTCTCCTACTCACCTTATCATTATCAGTAGCTATCTAACACCTCGTAATTATAGAGGTGAACTGACACCACTTCAAGTGGCCTGACAGGTGGAATAATCTGACTTCCCATCATTGCTGACTTTGCCTCTTTTGGCATACATCTTAACTTAATGTGCATGGAATATGGTGCTAGCTTGTCTTATCTTCTGACACTCTTAATTGCATTCAGTCATATTGGAGCCCTCTGACTCCAACTATCACATATGAGATATGAAATCCGAATGCAAGAGTAGAGAGGTGGTGAGTGGAGGCCAACGATGCCCTGCTTGTCTTTCTCTTGGCGATAAGATTGTCTGCTGATAGGCCAGGAATATGACATGGGGGAGGGTTAAGAGGTCAAAGCGTTGGCTGGCTTGATGTTCCAGGTGCACCACCCAGCCAAGACTATCTAATATAGACCAATTCAAGCTTTTCCTCTTAGTGTTGCCAGAATGGTTCATGTGTTACCCACAAACATGCAACCACATTCAAAGGCTGATGCTCCACGTGTCTGCATTTTACTCCCTCAGTTTCAGAGGTTAATGGCAGGTTAAGTGGTTGACCCCGATGTCAAGTCAAAGGTCATCTGCTCGCATTTCTTTTGACGGGCCAAGGTTGTAAAACGTCATACATGCGTGTACTAAGCACTTATATAAAACACCCACGCACAATTCGCCCTCTCGCTGATAAGACCTGTTTATCTCCTCTGTCTCCCCTTTCATCATCAACTCCTATCACCTACCCTGGTCCTGCTACCACTATGACTATCACTACCTGAGATAGTGTGCCAAAATATGATGCTGTCTTTGTTCCCGAGGTCTTTAATCTGTCGTCTTGTTTATTATTTTGAGGCAATAGAACGAGATGATACATAGAATAATCAGCAGTGGATGTGCTTCAGCGAATCCCTCTCTGATCGGCCCAAATAGGAGGGTGGTCTCACCTCTGTTACCAGCAACACCCTTCTCCACCGTATCGGCTACACCGGCTTCTGTTATGTTACCTATGAATCATTTTATAGTCGAGGTGGAATTTTTTATCTGTGCAGCACAGAGGCCAAGAACAATTGTAACAATCCTCAAATCAAATTAAAAGAAAGAAAGAAAAAAAGAAGAAACAGTTGGAGCCATGGTTTGACATGAGCAAGACGCCTTTCATTAGAAGGAGATTGATGTGGAACGACTAGGAGGCAAAGTGTGGAACATTCACTCAAACGTACGATCATTTACACACACATAAATACACACTCTGATTTAATGGAAACAGTTGGTCAGTGGCAATTGCCGATGTTCTGCTGATGTCTATCAGGAACGTCTGAGCATTTCTTTCCCTTTTCAGTATCCATCCTCGCCATCGACGTAATTATTCATTTGATAAATGACGTCGGCAAGAAAAACACGATTCTGCTTTATTGCTCTGTTGGCTACAGTTGGGCTGCAAATAGAGAATGGCTGCACAGGCAGTGGGAGGCGCACAAAATACCACTGCCCTAACTACAGTGTTTGTTTTCTAAAATGTTGAATTACTGGTATCCGTCATTTTCCACATTGAAAAATCACTTATTTTTCTTGCTGCTACAGCAAAGCCTTTGAATGCATACATATACAAATAAGTATATTATATATTGAAGACTAGCCAAAACAAGGCACTGAAGGCTTTTTTTGTTTCAGAAACTTAGATGCACCTCTGGAAATCGACCTAAAAATATCCCTGTTGACCAGATTGTGCAACTGCGGAAACTCAGAATGGTATTTATTGTCCCTGGAGAGACATTAAAATTCAATCAAGGGGAAACTGAACCAGTTTTTCTTGAAATTACAGATAAATATTGGGAGTGTCATTGAGTTGAATGCTCAAAAAAAATAACTGTCTGTCATACGTCTGTCATTTTTGGGAAATCTATATTGAGATTTCATGTGGCACTGTTTATGTCTGCGTGAATAAGTTTTGACTGTGGTTTGACTAAATGGCACCACAACAGCTTGGACAGTGATCAGTTCGCTTTGTGTTCTAGCGAGCCGATGTGTGTGTTTCTGTTGATAAATATGAGATCTGTAAAAGTTATAAACTGAGCCGAGTGTGAGATTTGGCAGGCATGGGTGGAGCTGTGTGGTTTGCCACTGCACAGTAATACAACAGAGACATGTTGACATGAGTGTCAGATGTCAGAGGGAGTTTGACGGTAGCCCTCGACCATTTACCATCTGGATGCTAGTGGCTTGGAAAGGCAGACAGCAAACTTTATCAATAATTTAGTATCCTGGCACTATTGGTACAACTTTTCCAGAAGCAGGCTGCTTAGCATTAAGCTGAAATGTCAGGCAAACATCACCTGTGTGAGGTGGAGGAGGGCTCCAATGAGTAACTTATAACTTCTTGTGTGTGTGTTTAATAAATGTGGGTGGTCTTGAGTTGTGAAGACCAAATCTGTGTTTAAACTGCGCTTCCAGCTTGTGACCTTGAGAGTTATTCTGCTGGACTGAATGTTATTTATTTGGACATCTTATACACACACTCACAAATGACCATTAGGTGCTGTGTTTGATAAACAAACTGATTGGATTGCTTGTGTGAATGCGTGTGGTTTCTCTCCCCCGCTGTCCTCAAGGCCCCTTTAGAATAGGCCCGATTTACCCTCAAGGACATGGAAATTAGCGCACGCAATGTCTCGCTGCACACATGTGTTTGTGCGCACACATATATTATACACCTTACTATACAAGCACGCACATAAACACACTCACATCCACACATATACTTATGTGGTGCACTTGTTGACCCAGTCTCATTCAATTCAGTCTTTACTCACTCATCGGAGCTCCCAGGATTGGTTAAGGTTTCAGGGTGTGCCTCGGGCCAATAGCAACCACACTGAAGGGAATAGAAAATTCTTATTTGCATACTGCCCCAACAATAACCCCAAAGCAGTCTGGGATGAAGTCACATCACAGCCTAATCCAAAAAGTATCGAATAAAGTGCGTAAATGAACGTTAAAAAAAACCCTTCTCTTGAGACTTGTAACTTTTTTTGTGTCTATGATTGTATTTCAATTTTTCGCTTTTATAATTTTGCTTACTGCTTTTTAAAATCCTTGTTTCTCTTTTAGGCGTATCTCAGGGAATCAGCTGAGGTATATCTCAGGCCTCGCCTTCCAAGGTCTACACAACCTCAAAGTTCTGTAAGTAACTTCCTCCACCCTCTCACCTATACCACAGCCGTGGTTTAATCCCCACCCCGAAACCGCCACTGTGGGTTTATCCCACTCTATCCTTTGAAAGGGAACTTGCCCTACCTTGAATGAAACACACAGGCCATGCATCATTAACTGCAGTTAAATTTTATGAGATTGGGGGAGACATGCACTGCTTGCAGCACCTTTATTTCTAAACAAGCGCTGTTTCACTTGCGAGGACACACACATACCCTTACAGGTGTATTGCAGGGACCTCCCAGTCACACCACCCAATGAGATTACAGAAAGTGACAAAAAATTTACCAAGAACTCCATTCAAAGCTGTTCTCTTAGCATTTCTCAAACTGTGTTCATTGCCTTATGATCCATGGCCACCAACTGTTAGAGCTGCTGTGAAGTATTAAATCATAAAAAAGTGCAAAGCAGCCACAAAACCCAGAGTACCTTTTGACTTGTGAGCGCAGGATCTAATGAGTTGCAGCCATATTTCTAGTTAGCGCAGGACAAGGATTTTAAGGAGATTTTCATGAGCATTGGCAACCCCCCTCAACTCCTTTTGGACCTTGGCTGAGAAAAGTTAGAGAGGCAATTCCATATAATATAAACTTAGCTAGCAAACTTGTGGTTTGTAATTTGAGGGAATCTAGAGAATTACCAGGCACACCAGTTGATCTTCTTTCACCTTGTGCTGTGAAACTCACTGAAACAGAACGAGCCAACCGCAATGAACGATAGTGGGAAATACACTATGTCATATACACTCGACACTACAACGCAAAAGGAAAACTTTGGAGGATCTCTTTGACCTCACGGTAACTGAACTATCCATTTAATTCCTTAACATAATGGTGAAGGTCTCCCTGTGTTAGACATGAAAATACTGCTGACCTTGTCTAGGTTAACCACAAGATCCCTGCTGACTCTCACAGGCACACCACACTCGCGGAGGTTGAACAGCAATTCTCCCCACTGGGAAATTCTTTGAAACAGGAAAATATATTAAAAAACCCAGAAAAGTTGCATAAATAAATGTGAAAAACTATGCTATTACATGCGCTATGTTTCATCCTTCATTTACAGCTAAATAAATAAACACACATGCGCAAGGAAATGTTTTCATTATACTCGGCACTAGTGGCATCAAATTTATGTCATACTTGCGGGGGAGAAAAAAAAGAAGCACTTCTCAACGGTAGAAATACGATATAAGATTACTGTCACACAAGACACGAAGCATTCACAGAGACAGACTACCGTGGCACCTTGACCTCCTGGTGAAGGTGATTCTATGTGACACACCGGAGGCTTTATGAGCCTGTTTAAGTAGACTTGTCACAATAAAACTGAAGAAATAGTGTGAGATAGATAGAAAAAGCAAGGGAGGGTGAGTAAAGAGAGAGGTCTATTGTTTGCTCCCCACTTCCTCCCCATTTTTGCTCCAATCTTTTGAGAATGACATCAGCAGCCCACCCAGGGAGGTTCTCTTTCTCTTTTGCTCTACCCTTCATTCTCTGCTTCTCTTCAAGCTTTCACTGGCCCTTTCCTTCTTGTGTCAGATTTCCCTCACTATGAAATTTTTTGTCCTGCCCGTTGCACTCTCACTCTCGCTCACTTATGTGCACACACATTTAGTACAAAAACTTCATCAAGTATAGACATGACATATAGCTGTGTAATATATGTGTGCCTTGCAGGATGCTACAGAACAACCAGCTGGAGAGACTTCCTGATGATGCTCCTTGGGACCTACCCAACCTCCTGTCCTTGTGAGTCTCCCTCTTATACATATACGCATTGTACTCATCTACTCATCCAGCAGTGAATGAAACATCCCCTGGCCACATACGCATCTCACTAATAACTGCAATGCAGGTATAGGAGCACTGCTGACAAATGACCATATCCAAATGCTGGCTGCAATAGTTGTGCGCTCAGTGCTGCTGTACTGCCTAATGGAAGAAGTCACAGCCTGATTGTGTCAGTGCAGTCCATGGTAGCATCTGGAAGCCATGAGGGAAACAGCAGACACTGCAGGCCAGGGAGAGCATCTCCAATGAGCTGTGAAACAACCCCATTTTCCATCAGTTCCCCCTCTCTTCCTCCTCTACTCCTACTCCCCTGTTCTTCTCCCACCACCCACACCGCTATCCCCCTGGCTAATGAGAGTGTTTGGTGGCCTAATTGTCTAATCTGCGGGGTCAGTGTATGTGTGTGTCAGTGTGCATGCATGTGTGTGCATGTGTGGACCACCTCATCTGCAATTCCACACCGGTACCCCACTCTTCGAACATTGCCCTCCACATGTACTCCACGTCTCCACTTTCCAAATTATTAATTCCTTGCAAATATCCATAAAGCCTTTTCCTTCATCGGAAAGACACACACACACACACACACACACACACACACACACACACACAAATTGCTGGGGTTGTAACACAGGAGGGGCGTGCATGTGTAACTCCTCTACCACCTACAACGTTTCCCCTGTCTGGTATTAAGCAGGCCTGCACCCCTTCAGTACAGTCACCCAGCCACACACACTCACACTCACACATTTTGTTCTGGCAGACACATCAGTGCAGATTGCTCTTGTCTGAATTAACAAATTGCTGTCATGATGATGTCTGTGTGTCTTTGGGTCTATTTGTCTGCATGTGTACGAGAACAAGCGTGTGGTCTTCACAGATTTTTTTCTTTTAGCAGATAGAAATTGTCACAAGTAATGAAGAACACACATGCACACACACTCGTGCACACACACAGAGTACACAAACAGAGCCAGTGTATAGAGACGCACCTTGTCATTACAGTAATGATAAGCTGAGCACAGAAAGATTACTGGAAAGGCTTTGGAGAGTGAAGCTTGTCGGCGCCTCTCACTGACATAAAACACACCAGGTAAAAAGAATAAGTCAGCACATGGATTTCAAATTGGTATGAATGTATTAAAGGAGGCTTTCATCCAAAATAAATCATGACTTAATCTTAAACAGCAATTCTGTTCTCAGCAGCGAGATTGATTCAAGAAATTTGCCTCGCCACTTGGAACAGGATAATTACAGCACACAGTGTGAATGCTGTTGCTTAATTCGGTGCCATCATAAGCAGACAGATGTGTTTTGGGTCCTTACCAAAGGGTTAAGTAGTGTAGCCTTATCAACACTCATGAGTTTCACAGGCAGATTTAAATCAGTGTAACCAGGTTTAGGACTACATGGCAGTAAAACAGCCCCCCCCTTCACCAAAGATCCTGGTTGTATAAAATTTTGGCCATCTGGAGAATTGAACCAGCAGAAGCAGTACCCCAGAGCTCCAGGATCATTTAAAGGATTTTTCTCTTTCTGTCTCTGCTTCGTACTCTGGTAATCATACGTCAGACTTTGATGTGATGGACAGGAAATAGTCTGCTTTATTAGCTTTTGTGGAACATTCCTGGTTCTGTCTGGACCTTCACCAGACCTGGCAGGTCCACTCAAAAGGACGAGTTATTATTTTACCCTGGAGAACAACCCAGAGAAAACAGAAAGGCCTTCTGTA
Organism: Oreochromis aureus; assembly: GCF_013358895.1. Lineage (NCBI taxonomy): Eukaryota > Metazoa > Chordata > Actinopteri > Cichliformes > Cichlidae > Oreochromis > Oreochromis aureus. The sequence goes on along the minus strand of NC_052961.1, from coordinate 18,589,132 downwards.
GCTTTCATCCTGTGATTTGGGTCAGGGACAAACAATGTCCACAGTTGCAGGATACAGGGTGCACAAGGGCAAATGTTTAGCGCTGCAAAAAGAAAAAAACAGAAATGTGCGCTCAAAACACATTCAGAAGTATTTACATATATGGTGGTAGGTGCCTCTGTGTGTGTGAGCATCTGCCAGTGTATACAGTTGCTCTCCTGATGGAAAATTCCCCCAGGCAGACAAGCCCAGAGTTCAGAGTTCAAGTTCAGATTTCACTTTGAAGATGCTTTTTGTTTGGTAAAACCTCCGAGGGGGCGAGGAGAACTGGAGCGCAGGAATCAAAGAACCTCGGCAGAAGATTGATAAGGAGGGGATGTTTGAAAGATGAACAAGAATTAAGGACTGAGATGCAAAAGGGATTCAAAGCAGCTGGGGAGTGCGTCAATGAAGATATAAGAAACAAAATGTGAGCGCGAGAGAGGCCGGAGGGAGGGAAAGGGAAATGAATGAATGAGTGAGTGTGAAGGGCCAAAGAAAGAAGAATAGCAGGAGGAAGTGGTCTCTCCTTGTCAGCTCCGCCCTGAGGGGATCATTCATCATGATCGGCAGTGTGTGTGTGCGTGTGTGTGTGTGCGTAAATGTACACGGACGGCGTGTCCACACTCATGGCCTGTGGGTTCAGAGCACAGAGGGGAGAAGGGAACAAAGGTTTGTTAGGTTTTTTTTTTTTATAGTTGAAAAGATGAAAGTGCACATGTGGCAGCGTGTGTGTGCGTGTGTGTCTGTGTGTGTGTTTGCTGTCATAAATTCATTGGCTGTAAGAAGTCGCATTTGCGTTTGATTGGTGGAAATTTCAGAGGCTGCAACAGCTAGACTAAACTGAGAAAAAAATAAAGAAGCTGAAAATGGTTCCTTCTGTCTTCTACCTTTTCCAGACACTCAGGGAGTGTCACAACAAAAAGAGCACAAATATAAAAGACTCACCACAATCATTTCCACATTTTTGCGACTGTCATTTTCTCATCTTACATTTCACACATGTCTGTGCTGGTGAAGCTTCACGTGGCTCATTTAGCATGGGAATAAATCATAATGGGAAACTTCTAAGAAGCTGCAGTAAAGATGAAAGAAGCAGAATAAAGGACGTGTAATTCTCATAATAACCTTCCTGTAAGCCAAACCGTTTCAGTGCCATGACACACAACCACTAATACGCGCAGAAGCGCAGATACGCATCCACATGAGCAAAAATACTGTACTCAGACTTGGTGATTATCTCGTTAAGCTCAGTTCCTGTCACCCTGCAGGCGTCTTGACGCGAACCTGTTGTCTGTGGTTCCGGCTGAGGCCTTTAGAGGTGTCCGCTCCCTTAGACACCTGTGGCTGGATGACAACTCCCTAACAGAGATCCCAGTGATGGCCCTTGACTCTCTGCCCTCCCTGCAGGCCATGACGCTGGCGCTCAACCGAATCACACACATCCCAGATTACGCATTTACCAACCTCTCCGCCCTTGTCGTACTGTAAGTTGCATCTCATTGTGCGTTATTTCTGCTCCGCTGAGCTGAAAGGAATGTTTCGACATACTGTGGAATTGTTTTTCATGAAATTAATTTCAAATTTTTTGAAAAATGTCTGTGTCCCTTTTCCAGGCATCTCCATAACAACCACATCAGGAGCATGGGCTCGAGATGTTTTGAAGGTTTAAACAGTCTGGAGACACTGTGAGTATCCAACATTCATGCATTCTCACTGAAACACACAGCCGTGCTCGCACACACACTGTTGGACAGTATTAAAAATAACAAAGAACGTTTTAACAGTCTGACACGCACGCACGCATGCACGCACACTGAAGGGAATGCATTTCTTTGGCCTAAATGAGCACCTCCTTGTTTCCAAAATCACCACTGCAGGCTTTTTGATTACAAAGCATCAGCAAGTATCAACATTCATTTGCTATAGTAGTGTTTACAGCAATCACATTGCCTTAGTATAACCCAAGATATTTGAAAAACTCCCTAAATATAACCTGAAGGAGGTAACACAGCCAAAAGACTCACATTATGTGCCTCACTAAAGCCTTGATTGTTGTGTGTGAGTGTGTAGGTGTGCTTGTATGTGTGTAAAGCTGGTTGGTGTTACTTGGAACACCTGAAAAAAAAAATGGTGTTTTTACAAATCATATGAAACAAGTGCGCCAAAGAATAATGAAGTGTAGTGCTAAATTGTAAAGTCATAATAATGATTAATGTCCCGGTAATTTCATGAAGTGCCTGAACGTTTCTCAAAACCACAACCAACAAATGAGTGACAGGAATGTGAAGATAAAAAAGTCCTTTTTGATTACTTTAAAGCATCATCAGCGGTGTTTTGAATGAGCAGTTGCTAGCCAGAGTTAAGGTCAAGTAAAGACTCCAGGAGAGAGTTTTCGCGAGTACGTGCCGTAGCCTCAATTACTACCTCCTAACCACACACCAATATGGAAACCGCAGAAAACTGACACAGCTTTATGAAAGAGGTGGGGAGAGAAAAGAAATAGTGTCTCCTGCAAAATTCATGGTGGTCTGATGAAAACACTTTGTCTGGCATGCTGCTTAACAACCTGTTGAAGTGTTAAAAAAAAAAAAAAAAGCACGGCTTTCTTTTTTTTTATGAGTGTCTGGGCACATGCATGTGTGTGCACATAAGCGAGTACTGTCTGCCTGTGCAATAATACAGCTTTACGCTCAACTTGAAAGTCATTATCAGTTCTGGGAAATGTGAGGAAACACGGCGTAAGGCGGAGGAGGAATGGTTAAGGGGATGAAGGGAAACTGGAGATTGTGAAAAAGAGGGATGGAGCTCTCTGGACCAGAATAGTGCGTGTTAAAGTGTTTGGACTGTCAGTGGTGGGGGAGAGATAGATGACTCAGCGGGATAAGATGACAGGTGTCATTGACGTGGGGATTGCACTGGTATGATGGGTTAATCTCTCACAGCGGCTTTGCTTATGAGAAATACGAGAGACCATCTGTATCGCCGCCACCCTCCCCAACCCCTAGTGTGTATTATAAAATCATTACTACGAGGAGCCGTCCAGAGGCCTGCTGGAAAATGCAACAGCATATGCAAACAAGACAGAACAGACACCGGCAGACAAACATTTCACAACACTCGCTGGAAATACATACATATATCTCTCAAAGTTCTCATCAAAGGTATTTGGCTACTTGAATAGAATAAAAACAAATCCAGTTGAATAGGACTTTAGGATATCCTTTGATCTTGATGGCTGGAAATCTTCAAAGGAGGCTCTTAAGTGCACACATGCCCTGGCATACATTTTAATACACCAAAGTACATACTCGTATACATGCAGTCACATGTACACTACATTTTTCCCATGCACAGAAGGGCTCTAACGAGCATACTTGTGTAAAGAATGGAAATACAGTAAAAGCTTTTGTCTAGGAACTGTGTCAAGCGCAACCATGCTTATCTTTTTGAGTGTGAAAAACTGATGAGACAAAACCCTGAATAATCAAGACAGAGCGGTAAAAGGTCAAGGGTCACACCCAAATCTAAAACTACACTTTGCCAATATTTGATACACTAATAGTCTGATATGCATCAAAGTGAAAGCACAGTTTTAAAGAATATAAAAATGCTTTGGGTAATTTAGGGATCTACTTCATCGCATAGTTAGGCCATTACTCTACTCTCAATCTGACACATGCCGTGGAGATGGTGGAGAACCGAGATAAGGTCTGCAAACTTGTTTGTGAGATCGATTGCTGGAATGTTAGATAGTGGCCACATCTTTTCTCCATCTCACCAACACATTTTTCATACAGTACATCTTAGAATTAACGATAGAATTGGTTGAATTTTTTTACTCCCTAAGAAAGAGGTAATGGCGCTCAATTCAGTTCAGTTTTATCTACATAGTGCCAAATCACAATGAGAGTCACCTCAAGGTGCTTTATACTGTAGAAAAAAGAAAACCCCAACAATCTAACAACCCCTATGAGCAAACACTTGGTGACAGCAGGAAGGAAAAACTCCCTTTTAACAGGAAATACCAAGGGAGGGGTAGTCTTCTTCCAAGAGTAGTTGGGGGTGAGAGGAAAGAGAAGAAAGCAGCGAGAGACAGAGTTTAGAGAGGAGTGAAGAAGAAATAGTGTGTTACGTGAAGCCCTGCCCACCACCAGTCTAAGGCTACTACATAACTAAAGGATAGTTCAGTGCACTGGCCCTAAAATCTTTTAACAGCGACACACACATACACTCAGACAAAATTTCTCACACACCTAAACATATAAGACCACATACAGTATGGATGGTTTCCATCATGACTGGGACTACATGTGTTAACATGCTGTTTTATAATGACTGTTTATCTTACTGGTTGTCTCACAGGGATTTAAACTACAATGATCTGCAGGAGTTCCCTGTGGCCATCAGGACACTGAGCAAACTTCAGGAACTGTGAGTACACACACACAGACACACACGCAAACACGAAAAACACACCTGCCCGACATGACTATCATGGTTGCGTTATCCCGAGTAATCCCGTTAAGTGATTTTAATGTGGCACTCGGATACAATCTCTCTCACCCCAAGCAGGTGCTGGCTACACACCCACGCAGCCGCTTGCCTGCACGTACACACAGGCGCACATGCACACACACAAGCTATGTTTTCCCTCCGCTTCAGCAGATGTTCTGCAGCGCGCCTATGTGTCACAGATACAGCGTATGTGTGCGTGTTTACATCTCATGTATCCAAAAATGCTTTTCAGCTGTGCAATGGCAGGTGCAAGATGAGAACATATGACTTACTTCTCAATCGCAAACACACTCTGTCCCTCCTCCAAACACAAACATACACACACAGACACCAAAATAAATAATAATAATGATTATTAAAATAATCAGAAACATATTTACATAGAACTTGACTAATATTGTCTTTTTTTTATATTTGCAGCGGCTTCCATAACAACAATATCAAAGCCATCCCTGAGAGGGCTTTTGTGGGAAACCCTCAACTCCAAACCATGTGAGCTTTAATGCTGCTATCTGCACATATTAGATAAAAGCACAACTGAAATTTCATCACCATCATGCCATTTACAAAAACAAATTATTCTCCGGGGCTTGACGTGATTGTGTTTTTCCTCTCTTTTTGTTGCAGTCATTTCTATGAAAACCCCATCCAGTTTGTGGGGAAATCCGCTTTCCAGTTCTTACCTAAGCTGCACACACTGTAAGTATGCGGTCAGTAGGAACCTTTCCAGTGAGTTAGCCCAAACACTGTGTAAATCATCTTCTGTCCTTTGCAGTGAGGGTTGAGTGGACATGTGTAATGGCCTACTGAATGATGTTGTGTTAGCGTATTGCTGTGCTGTGTGCTGATGTGGTAAGAGAGAGTGTGTTGTAAGAACATGTTGAATGGTGTGACTTATGATGTCTAGTGAGACAGCCAAAGCAGCCTGTGTTGATGTTGGAGAAAAAGTTTGATGGATGAAATGAGCTGTTAGACAAGGTCTGTGTACACGCGCGAGTGTGTGTGTGTGTGTGTGTGTGTGTGTGTGTGTGTGTGTGTGTGTGAGTGAAAAAAAAAGGGGGAGTGAGAGAAACAAAGAAAAAGACAGTCGTCTGACACTTTTTTCCTTGTTTGACTGTAGCTCCCTTAACGGGGCAACCCAGATTCGAGAGTTTCCCGATCTGAAAGGAACCACCAGCCTGGAAATTTTGTGAGTCTTTGTACCCTTTGCACCTACCCGTCCCTCCCACCCACACAGACACACACAAACACTCACCACTACCACCACAAACCCACAATATATAATTTCACTGAGCAAGCATTTAAAATGTACAGTAAAAAAAAAAAGTTAAAACACGTTGATGTTCAAAATTACAATTCAGAATCCACATACAAGAGAGACAAAGAGCCAAGAAAGATAAGACCGGGCAGGAAAGAAACTGAAGGAAATAGATGGAAATGTGTGTGTTTAGACTTTAGGGGAAGCAGGGAAGAGTAGGCAGTTATGTCAGCCATTGACAGGTTTGGCGAACCTACACAGCTGCCTGTCTCACCAAGTTACACTCGCTGGACTGGAGGATCCTTTCGCTTGCTTGCACTTCAACAATGATCAGAAGATCCTCTTCTTTTTTTTTCTTCCCCTATAGAACGCTGACTCGGGCTGGTCTCTCAGCTCTCCCTCTGGATCTGTGTGAGCAGCTGCCTCGCCTCAGAGTGCTGTGAGTAGATACACACCAAGGGGAAAAGTTAGAGGTACAAAATCTGATACACACAACTCAATTGCGGATACTTGTACCCCCCCCTCAAAAAAAAAAGCATGAACTCGCACAATCACATCTCTGTGAAATCCAATCAATACAGAAAATTATTGTCCTGCCGTGTTGCCTTCCTCACAGAGCTGACCATAATTTCCCACACCATAATCCACAGCTGGTCACTGTGTACTGTGTTTTTGTACTGTTGCAGGGAGCTTTCTTACAACCAGATAGAGGATCTGCCCAGCTTTTACCACTGCTCTGCGCTGCAAGAGATGTGAGTTTTTCGACCCCCGAGACAGTCACACACTTACTGTATCAAAGGCAGCAGTTTTCTCAGTTTACCTCTGCACATAGTGCTTTGGTTACATATAATCCTATATCATTTTCCTAACAGAGGGTTGCAGCATAATCAAATCAGAAGGATCGAGTCAAGCACCTTCCAGCAGCTCGCCTCTCTAAGAGCACTGTGAGTCAACCTTTACTTTGTTTTAGTCACAAGTTGCACGTGATATATTTTGAAATTTGTGGTTTTTATAAATAGCCACAACCTTCGGGTAAGGATAGTAAACTGAAAAATATGAAGACTGGTGACAAATCAAAGGAGAGAAAAACAAAAAATGATGCAACAAAGCATAGTCCCTCATTATGCTCGTGATGATGGTGCTCAGGAGCACTATCTAAAGGGCCCACGTCAGTCCAAAATCTCTTATTTTGTTTGAGATATGGTTACCATGAACATGATACATATCATTTTCATAATACTCTAACTGCTCAGTGACCTTTTGTACCCCAGAGACATGGGCATTAGTAAAGATTACAACCTTCAAGATAGAATGATTTCATCACATATCTCCCAGGACAACTGTGTTAATGTCCTGTGCCCATTCCCAAAACGTGGACCCAAACAGAAACACCATATTATAGAGACATGGTTGTATCCTGAACTGAAATCTTTGGGAGAATTCTGCAACAGCAAAGATTGTTGTAGACGTATAACTTCCAGCTGGCAAAGTCTGCAAAACATATATATAAATTATATACATAGTACCAGAAAAATTTCCCTCAGGCATTTCTATATAGCTGCTGAGATGCAAGACTTGCTTCTAGGACTCCAAAACCATCCCAGCAAATGCCCTGAACACTGCAACAGAGTCACCAGATGTCCTCGCTATGAGTGTTGGAGTTTTAGGTTGTTCTTTTAATTTGTCACCCATCTGTATATGTTATTAATAACCGGATAGCAGGAGATGACAAAACAATGAAAACAAAACTAAAATTCATGTACCATTGAGGTTTTTTCTTGTGAAATAACACATAGTTTGAACTTTGTTTCTCTAATCATGTTTAACTGAAACAATATGTAGAAGTCAAATCATCTGTGCTATAATGAGGTTTCACAACATGACACAAAGACTCTCATGCCAAAAGGAAGGAAATCATTGGTTGTTGGATTAAACAAGACTGTAGAATTATGACCTATTACTGACATCTAGTGGTGATACACAGCATTGCCAAGTGTGCGCAGTCATTCCAGGCACTTTGACATAATTTTGATTCTTTTTTCGCTGTTGTCAGTGATCTGAGCTGGAATATGATCGAGAGTATCCACCCTGATGCCTTTGCTTCGCTTCACTCCTTGGTTAAATTGTGAGTAAACTCCCTAAGACTCCTCTACCTTTTATCTTGTTCTCCCCTCTTTCTGAGAAAAGCATAAAGAATATATGCATCTCAATTAAACCTGGGCAGTTGTACTTGCACTTACACAAACACTCCATACTTGGCTGCATGCTCCACCGAAAACCTGTGCACTTTTGGCATAGTTTGCAGCGAACATTAAAATCCATTTATTGTTTGAAAAAAAAAAAAAATCTCTGCATGGCAAGAAGCCTCAGCTCAAGTCATGCCAATATAAAATTACTTCATTGTGTGAAGACTGGTTGAAGTTTGCCTGGCTAAACAAGCAGATAATACATCTGACAGAAAGTATTATCTGGAGTCAATCTGATAGAGAGTCCTGTCTACACAGTTTAATGAATCTATGAGACAAGGACATTTTATCAAGGACATCCTGCAGCAGTATCTGAAATAAAAACACATTTTACAAACATTAACTTGGCTTGATTTGACATGCACATTTCTTATTTCACTGTCCTTCTATTTTTCCCCTAGGGACCTGACTGAAAACCGTCTCAGCTCAATACCTGTTGTAGGTTTGAGCGCTCTGACCCATCTCAAGCTGAGGGGGAACACAGAATTATATGAGGCCTTCAGTCCTGATAACTTTCCCCATATGAGGTAAACACTCAATTGAGAATCATTGAGTGCTTTCTTTAATTGTGTGATCTTCCTTCAACTGAAACTTGTACTTTGCCTTGTCCAAAAAAAAAAAGAAAAGAAAAAAAGATTGCATCCCAGGTGTGTATCCTGTGGCTGTGAGGAAAACGCATCCCTTCCCAACCCTTAAATTATCCTTCCTCTCGCAATTTTCTATTAATATCGTGAATTTACCGAAAGCTGTCAACTCTGACAACTGACTAATTACAGTGTATCCCTGCAAGCCATTCCTGAGCTGAACTTAAACAATGATGGAGTATTTGTTAGCAGCAAGTTAAATCTTGTAACAAAGATCCCTGAAGGCCTGGAAAGGTGCGATGAAGTAAAAAATGAAGAGGAACTTTTAAAGAGATTGGAGATGGCAGCAGATCAAAGCTCTGTGTTAGTAACACTGTAGAACACTGCACAAAACAGAACTTCTGGCAGAGAAACATTTTAAAAGCACTAAAGGTAAAATAAATGTTTTTTTTTGCAGACATCTACACCAAAGTCAGCAGATCTGGACATCAGCAAAATAAATGAATAATTAAACGCGTCACCTGCATTTTCCCCAAAGATGGACTGTTATCATTATTAAAAATTCAGTTATGCTTTCATACACTGAAGCTTTGTTTTGTCTGTTGTTACCATCCCCTCTGTTTACAAAGGCTACGTGTGTCCAGTATAATGCAAAAACACCCAGTCCCTATACAATATAGTTTGAGAATATATTCTACAAAATTACAGTCTTTAATACCACCATCTACAGTCAAACTGATTACACATCAATCAAAATGTGGTTTGATGTAAATACAAGCAACCTAACAGCAGCAGGAACAAAAGCACTTGAAGCTGCTTTGAAACAGTTTTAAATTGTGTCTAAAAGAAACGTAGATAAAGCTCACGTTGAAAGAAACATCAGCCAGGACTTGCAGTTTTGTTGCCACCTTATTATGCTCCTGTTTTTCTTCTGGTTTATTTTCAACACTACTCTCATTTGATTGGTACAGGGTGATAGAGATGCCTTATGCCTACCAATGCTGTGTGTATGGCTCCTGTGATAGCTACAAGCCAGCCGGTCAGTGGGACTCAGAACAGAGCAGCACCAATGAAGACCTGCACAAGAGGACTGTAGCCATGTACCCCATCCACACCGACACTCACTGTAAGACAACACACGCCTACGGTATCTGTGAAAACATACACACAGTATGTCAAAAGACTTGTAACATATCAGATGGGAATCTGACAACCAAGTGTCTATACTGGGCCATTAAGGATGTGTCAGATCCTCACTGAAACCACAGTGACCTGGCACCTAAAAACACACCAACACATGCTAACCCCTCCATTCCTTCATTCCTGTGGTCAGCATAAAATATAAACACAAATAAACCAAAATGAAGGTGAAATTAAACCCATTAAATCTGCATGATTAAAGCACAAAATCAACAATTGCTGGGTGTATTCAAAAAAATAACAAAAACAAGAGATGATTAAACCAAGACTTATCACTGATTAAAATTTATTTACCTTTAATTGCTAGAGAAACATGCCAAGAAAATCAAATTCATCCAAGCACCAGTAATCTTCTAGAAGCATCTATTTTTCGTCTGTGGAAAAGAATGTTATATCATTACAACCCCCTGCAGCTAGTGTCACGCATAATCTGCATGGGATATACGGTGTATAAACACTTTCAGAATAAGCTCTCGATATACTTAACACATGGACCTTGTGGAGGTTTGACCAAAAAGGTTGTACTGAAATTCTGAATTCTGGCCCTAAAAAAAAATGTTTTCTTTCAGATGACCCAGATTTGGAGGAGTTCCAGCTGGAAATAGAGGAATCCAAACTACAGGCCAGCGTCCAGTGCACACCGACACCTGGTAATGCAAATGAATGCAAAGCAGTTTTATTGTAGGGTATGATGCAAGTAAGCCATAAGTCCAGCGTTTTTAGCTAATGAGTTGCTGTTTTGTGCTATTGCAGGTCCTTTCCGTCCCTGTGACTCTCTGTTGGGCAGCTGGCTAGTTCGCGTTGGCCTGTGGTGCATCTCCCTGGTGTCTCTGCTGGGGAACTCCATCCTGCTTCTGTCTCTCTTTGGCTCATCGGGCTACCTGTCACCACTTCGCTTTACCGTGGCTTGCATGGGGGCTTCAAATCTACTGACTGGTGTGTGTATGTGCACCCTGGCCCTTGTGGATGCTCTCACGCTGGGAGAATTTGGTCACCACGGAGCCCGCTGGGAGGGGGGTCCTGGTTGTCAGGCGACAGGATGGGTCTGGGTGTTTGCATCTGAGGCCAGTGTGTTGCTGTTAACTCTTGCAGCAGTTCAGTGTGGTGTGAGCGTGACGTGTGCGCGCACCTATGGGAAGTCCCCATCCCTCGTGAGTGTACGCACCTGTGCACTGTTCTGCCTCGTTCTCTCCATCACGCTTGCTTCTCTCCCACTGGCAGGAGTCGGGGAGTATGGGTCCTCACCTTTCTGCCTTCCCTCGCCCCTGCCACCCCCATCTTCTCGATTGCCGTCCTCCCTGGGCTTTCCCTTGGCCCTCATTATGATGAACACCCTGTGCTTGCTTATAGTAACAGGTTCACACATCCGCCTTTACTGGGAGTTACTCAGAGGAGAGTGTGAGGGCTTGTGGGACTGCGCTATGGTCAAACATGTTGCCTGGCTAATATTCACCAATGGTCTTCTCTATGTACCAGTAGCTTTCCTCTCCCTTTGTTCCCTTCTTGGTCTCCTTTCCCTGGGGGAGGAAGTACTAAAATCAGTCCTCCTGCTTCTCCAGCCCTTGCCAGCCTGCCTCAACCCTCTCCTCTTCCTTCTTTTCACGAGAGACCACTCTCAGCTGTTTTTCTGGCCACGCCCCAAAGCACGTGCACAGCTCCGTCGGGACCGCACCTTGGACTCGTTGGTTTCCGTGGACACAGAAAAGAGCTCCTGCTCCGATTCCTCAACACAGGTGTCACTCACCGATGCCACATACAGTGGAGGATCTTCTCTCCAACCCCGGCAGGATCCAATCAGATTTTCCCACTGCTCCTCCACATCCTCTGTGCCTCTCATCCCTTGCCAAATATCCCCTCCCACTGCCAGAGATAGAGAAAGGGTGGCAGAGTGAGAGAGAGAGAGGGTGAGTGACTGGTGATTTCTGGAAAGTTTGGATCAAGATGTCTAACACACTGCCATGTCTGTCACCCTCAAAGTCTTACCCATGAGCCTCCAAGCTAGCTGTCTGAAAAGCTAGGACACCATATGAATATTCAAGGACCATCTTCTCACCGCAGAAAGACCGCCTCTGGGTTCACAGTCTTCAAGCTCCTCAGAACATTCAACACTGAAACTGTTACTACAGAGACTACAGAGTACAGAGAAGCTGACGAGAAAACAAAGAGCCTCTGAAAGTGGAGAGCGGGACTAAAAGGTCCTTTCACAGAAAAGACTATTCAAGGAAATGACATTACTTTTTATATAAAGGACAATTTCAGACACATTTCAGTGGACTGAGTCATGGGGAATAGTTCAAATCCACATGGAAAATTTGCATTGGACAAATCAGTGATTTCGCCTGTGGGGAATTTAGGTAGAACCAATAGAGCTTTGTTTATACTGAAAATGTTTATACTGAAAACTGATGAAAAATCCAACTTAGAAGATGCAGGTTGTTTGGTTCTTTTATAGGTGGAGCCATTTTTTTAAAAATACAAATTCTATCCTATTGCTAAGGTCTGTTTAAAAAAAAGGAACTCATCACACACACACGCACAGCCAGTGTAAGCTAACAGTTTTCTTCCACAGATGTCATTGTCATATTGTACTATGCAACTGTATAATACAAAGGTTGTTGTAAAAATGCTACTCTTTATATGGCAGCAAAGTGCCACAGGAAATGGGCCGCACATATATTTTCATATGGTTTACATGGTTTGATCTCAAGAAAAGCAACTCTATCCAACAGGAGGCAAGCAGTCATAGAGACTGAATGGGATGTAGGTATTTTTCTTACAGACTTTAGAGTAGGCTAGCATTATGTACATACAATATAACTACCTCTGAACTAGCATGGTATTGACTCACTACAGCCTTATGATGTTTGTCTCCCCTTTTTATAAACAGCAATTATATAATTTTATATTATAAGAAATAAATCCTTAGCTTGTAAAAACAAATGTACTATTTAGGATGTACATACTTTGTATACAACTGGTTAAGCATATTTTTGAATAAAATTATCATCTTCATACTACACACACTCCAAGTATGCGCTTATGTTACAAATCTGAGACACCTCCAAACTACACAAGAAGTCCAGGCACTCTCTGAAATACATTAATAATATAAAACTTTAATATCACAACACAAGCACGCACATTATACATACAGCAATCCACATTTTTATACATTAACATACATTTAAAAACAGGAAGACAAGTATTACATCTTTGTATAAAATTAATACCACAGTTCTAACAAGGTGTCAGTTTTATCAGGCATGAGTGAGGTGGAAACTACACACAGGTTCTCTTTGCTGGATCTTCTGCTTCCTGCTGTACACTGTGCGCTTCTCTCTTTCGGGTTGATGCTTTCTGATCAGGAGTATTTTCTTTGTTGCCATCCACAACACCCTGGGGGGAAAAACATGCATTTAAAAAAAACAAAACAAAACCCCTACTCCTCCTAAACCAGAAAATCATCGAGTCAGTTAAACTTCTGGGGTACTGATCTGGTAAGGTAAGTAGCAGAGGGGGTTGTTAATTAAATTATATACAGGTGCACTACAAGGGCAAATGTAGTGCACCCTCATGACATGATGTTGTCTCAGTTTTTTCCACCAGTTTTGCATTTGGCTGGGGTCAGTGTCACTACTGGTAGCATGAGTAATATCTGGACCCCACCAGAGGTTGCACGGCTAGTTACAGATTTCCCCCCCTCCCCACTGAGACCCGATTTGTTTTCAGTGTTCCTTTAGTTTTTCTGAGCAGTGCAGATATACATGATGCACTCCATTATACTATAGTTACAGTAGGGAAAACAGTGGCTGGACACTGTATCACGACCAAAATTTTTGCAACCATGTGCAATGACCTTGCAGTCTCATTGCCTCCAATTTGAACGCTTCGAAGAAGCCGTCTCTGAAGCAACCTTTTGCTGCCATCCTCAAAGCCGTGAAAAAAAGGGGACGAAATTGATCCCCTTCCATTTTGCAGCTGAATGAAGGCAAGCTGGTAATTACATGCAAAATGTTTGTCATAATTAAGTAGTAAGATTAGTAGCAAAATTCCAAATCTCTTGCCACCTGTTGCCATAAATTCAGAAGTTCCTCCACAAAGAGACATGATTGCTGCAGGACAGCAATCTAACCGCAAAATGCCATAGGTGCTTGGCAACTTTGCTTTTATATAGTAAAAATTGCCAGTTCAGTTGCTCTGACTGACTAACTAACTTAAATCAGCTGTCACATGCTAGCAATCTCTCTGTGTTTATAGATTAGAGAGCAAATATTTGCAAAACCTTGCCAATCTTTCTGGGAGTGATTACAGTCAATCTGAATTGTTTGGACAAGTTGCTTCCCTCTAGGCGATCTGTGCAGTCACCTTACAATTGAGGAGGTATGTCCAGAGGTTGAGCATGCAACACCCTCAACCTTCAATCACAGAATGCAAAAAAAATTCAGTGCAATCACACAAGGAGGTTATTTTCACTTTAATGCGACTGCAGAAAAACAAGTTATATTTACTTGGCATATAATATTCTATTGCAGGAGCACAGCACAACCTTGTGGGTCAAATAAAACAGTACACACAACTAACACATTAACAGTGTTGTGGAGCAAGTGACAGGAATCATGTGACTAAGAATAGAGCAGCAGTCGGAGCGTAATTATATTAAATGATTAATAATTCTATTCTATTCTAAAAAAGAAAATCTAAACCGCACATAAATCACAGAAAGTCCTTAGTAACTTACAGAATTCTTCTGGATGGCATGTTCTTGTGTCCACTTCCTGGCCTTCTCCATAAACAGGTGTTTGTTGTATTTGAATTCCGATGACTAAATTATGGGAAAAATAGATAAATAAAAGTGCATATAAAGTTGGGTTATACAATCATTCACTGTACTACAACTGAACACAGCTGCTCTCTAACCCAACAGGTTTTAGGTTAAAGGGGTTTTTGACTTGCATCTAAACAAGTCATTTTGGCATTTACCACACTCATGGACTTGCCTTTAATTACTTAGGATACCTTTTATTTCCAGGGATGAATTTGAATCAATTAAAAACTGAACTACGTATTTTAGTCAAGACAATGTCTTTAAAACTGTTTTTGTTTTTGAATTTTTAAATAAAGAGCTACTGTTACATGATGATATAGGTAACTCACAGTTTTTTAAAAATAAAATAAAACCACCACAGACAGATTGTGTATGACAGATAGTTTGATATATAGGATGGACAACAGACTATGTGTGACTCACTATATCAGCCATCAGTGGGTCGTCTGGATTTGGCTCTGCCATGAGTAGCTGTATGGAAGTGAGGACTGTGGAGATGTTTAGAGATGGCTTCCAGGCACCCTGAAAAAAAATCAAATAAATATAAAGACAACACTACATCTAAAATGTATAAAATGCAACATATATCCTTGTGTCCACCATGTAATGGTGTTGAAATAAAGAGTTTTTATGTACTGGAAATCTCTTATAACCTTTGGTGGCAGTTTAAGAGCATCATGGCAGATCCGTCCTGAATTATCAATGTTTGGATGGTAGATTGGAGTCAAGAATCGTATTTTGGGAGGCTCAAACGGGTACCTAAGAGAGGAAAAAAAAGCATGTCAGTCCTGCTAGAGTGGAGTGAGAACATGTAACTGGTAGATAGAAACCCATCAATGTTAAAGCTCAAAGAAGTACCTCTCTGGAATCTTGACCTCCAAGGAGAACACTCCACCATCATAAGGAGTTCCTGATCCACCCAATATCTCTGGAACATAAAAGGGGTTAAACATATGGTCATGTACTTGAAATATTTTATTGACAGGATCCACTGAAAAATGGATGCTATGTCAGAGTGATTTTAATCAGGTGAAATATTCTGAGTATATAGTATAGGAAAAAGGTATCTTGACAATTTGTTAGGTACACCTGTTCAACTGTCTGATAATCAGCTAATCACGAGGCATCAACTCAGTGCATTATGGCATACAGACATGCTCATAGCAACCTGCTGAAGTTCAAACTGAGCATCAGAATCGGAAGGAAAGCTGATTTAAGTGACTTTGGTAGTCAGAGTCTTTCAGGATCTGCTGATCTACTGAGATTTTGCACATAACCATCTCTAGAATTCACAGAGAAATGTCCAAAATGAAAAATATCCAGTGACCAGGAGGAGATCTCTGGGTCAAAATGCCCCACTGATTTCAGAGGTCAGAGGAAAATGGCTACGCTGGTTTGAGCTGATAGGAAGGAAACAATCCAAAAGAGCCTTGATGAACGCATAACGCATCAAATTTAGAAGCAGACGGGCCACAGGAGCAGAGACCTAACTAGGTACCGCCGCTGTTAAAGATTACGATAATTCTGAAGGCAACAAAGAGGTCCAACCTGGTACTATCAATGCACATAAGAAAGTGTCTGGTAAGTATATCTTTAGTCGTTTAAGTGACACAGTAGTACATACGTGCCCGGAGGTCGTCTATCTGATCTTCGGTCTGCCAGCATGTTATCCCAGGGGGTGGCTCGGTGCTTAGCATTTGAAGTTCACGCTTCAAACGAGAAGCCCTCTGCATTCTGAAAAACAGGCAGCTGGCTAATTAGCGTTACACTTAAATGCCTCGAGTTCGTGGGTCAGTCTCCACACACGCTTGTAAGTATTTAATCTTAAACATAGAACATTTATTGTCAAACCGCTCAATGAGACAGTGGTTTGTTTTTGATGTTAGCTGCCTTCTTGTGACAGTCTTGTGATGCTGAGCTAACGCCTTTGCTTACTAATGTGAAGGCCGAAAAATAAACACCGTCTTCGTCAAAAAGTCTAATAACAATTTATCAGGTGAACAGCAACTCTCGTTTCCTTACTTTTTATCAGCTGTCCACTTGATAATCGCTGTCTATCTTAATCGAAATTTCAGTTTCACAGCTCTCGGTGAAGAAGTGTCGTCGGCTCTGTTTTGGATTTCCCTCTCCTTACGTAAGCACCGCCCGCGCGCCGTTCTTCTTCTTCTGTTGAATTTATTCAGATGAATTACCGCCACCGTCTGGTCCCGAGTATGAGCTACCAGGAGGCTACTTCTGCGTACACAGCACCATTTTTATTTTTTAATTTAACAGTGTTACAGTGATCATCCTGCAATCCAGTGGCCTCTCTGCTTGCCCCTCGAAACACTGGGCAACTTAACCATTCATGTGTATGTGTGAAATATGATTCTTAGAGGATACTAAAATCACTTTTCATTTACAGCCTTACAAAAAGGAACAAGAAGAATCTCCGGGTGACTCTCTGGTCTCTAGTCAGTAGTAACGCGTTACTTGTTTTAAGGTATCTGATTACTTTTTCAAGTGTAATTCAGGGATTATATTGCAAAACGGTAATTAGATTCTTTACTTTCTTTTTAAATGCGTTACTGCGTTACTAAAACCGTGATTTTTTTCGAGAACGTCTGCATGACAGTGACGTAAGCGGTGCGACGTTTGACAACAGCTGTCTGCAGACATAATATATTGTGCGGGACAGAGTGTAGCATGCAGCGTTTAAAGCGTGGAAGTACTGACCTTATTTTAGTTTGATTTTGTAAAAAACATGGTGTCCGTTGTTGGGAAAACTACTTTTACAGCAAAAAACCCTAAACTTCCAAGCAAGCACCGAGTGTACAACGTAATGTAATGTGAAATTCACAGAGAAACTATGGATTCTTCCACTGACCGCTGCAACACCTGCACCAGGGTAAAGTTCACCCCAGTCCTTTTTCAGGTGAAAATGAGCAACAGGACCGCTAGTCTTTGATTTTATTTATTTTCTGCTGTGTTTACTTGCATCTATTTGAAAAGTGAGTGTAAACACAAAAAAATTTTATTTTATATGCTGGAATGTGCAGAAAATAGGTTCAAATGTTAAACAAATTTCTTCCAGTCAGAGAATGTTGCATATAATTTAATTTTTGCTTGATGCATAAAGTTAAAAGATTAAAACTAATAAAACAGTTTAAAAGAGACTTTTCCATTTGATTACATTTTGTATGATGAATTATGCAGAAAAAGTAAAATTGGGCTGAAAGATCTATTTATCACCTATTCAGGTTGTAAATCGTGTTTTTAAAAAGTAACTAAGTAACTAAGTAACTAAGTAATTGATTACAGAAAATAAGTAATCAGTAAAGTAACGTGATATTTATAGTAATCAGTATTAGTAACTGATTATTTTTTCATGTAACTTGACCAACACTGCTAGTCAGTATTTATTTTTAAGGTAATAATTGTGTATTTTCAATATATTAATTTAGTTTTCTTTGTTCTTTTTAAATGTACTTTAAGAGGTTTCAAAAAAATGCATGACAAATGTATGATTTGATTACACAAATATTGTCTAGGAGTAGGTAATGGATAATAGGTACTGATTTGTAAACAAATGGATTTGAAAGACTTGAGCATATGATCTAATATTGCACTACAATTTACACTACTATATATCTAACTAACAAAGCAGTTCATCATTTTTTTCTTGACAACACTTTCTTTAAAGATATAGCCATTTTTGGTCAACTTGAATGAAAAGAAGACACGTGAAATGTAAAAGTGAGATCAGAGATCAAATGTGAAATTATATTTGGAAGCAAATTATAATGTGATACTTACCCCATATAACAGTATCATTTCCTAAATGTTGTCAGTACAAAAAAAAATGTAGTAGAATTTATTTTATTGAAGTTTGACCTTATTTAACCTCAAAGAAGAGGACAGAGGTCCAAAGTAACGTGATATTTATAATCCCCATATATAATTAAATGCCTGTATGTCTATATGACAGTAAGAAACATAGATGTAATAAGTAGTTTGATATAACATTATCACTTGGACCTTCAGATCAATCTATTGACCCTGAAGGAAAGGTCACAGGTCAGTTATGATATTTTAAAATCTTTAAAGTTATAATGTTTTTTGTGGATTTTAAGCCAATAAATCATTAAGTTGACGGATGTAAAGTAAATGTTAACGGATGTTAACACGACCCCACTTGGAGGTGACACCATGATTTTTGTTTTGACAGCAGAAGCACTATAAGACTTTGGTATCATCTTGTGTGTTGTATTCTTTCTAATCCTTTTATTCCTGTTTTCCATTTATTGTATGATTACACATTCATGCAATTGGGTTCCTCCATAAAGTTCTTCATTATTTTTTATTTCCCCTTTTCACAGTAATGCTGTTTTGAAGTTTTAAAATCACAATACTGTATAATGGTACTGATGTAAGAACATTGCATGTAGGGAATGACAGAAAATTATATAAAAACTTCTGATCTGTAAATGTTTATCATTATGATAAGTTCAAGTTTATCCATCTTCAAAAGGAAGACCATTAATGACCGACATAATCACACTAAACTTCACAATCACATAAGTAGTGTAGATAAGACACAATCTTATTTGAAGGCAGTGGCAAAGATAGCCTGAAAAGTAATGTTTCTGTCCTGCTTGTCCTCCATTCTAACATCAGTGAAGCCGGAGTCTCTCAGAGCTGCCATGTAGGCCTCTGGGTGCCAGTTTTCCCCTGGCATCACCCCCTTCGCTGCGATTGTAGCCACACGAGAAAGCTTCAGAGTTGTGACCATCAGGGCTCCTGGTTGGATTAAAAAGATGGGGACGTTTAATTTGAGAATCATTATTTAAAGACAACTTTTGGAAATAAATCTGTAAATAAAGTTTGGCTGACTGTCATGGCATTACCTGGCTTCATCACCCGGTGTATTTCGACAGCTCCTTTTCTAAGATCAGGCCAGAAGTAGTAGCAGTTACAGTGAAAGACTTTATCCACAGTGCTGTCTCCGAGAGGCATCGCTGCTACGTCACAGTGGTGGAGGGTCACTTTTTCATTTGCTATAAGTTCCATCATTTGTTTCTTTGCCATCTGTCAGAGACAGAAAAATTACAATATTGCCCTTGATTAGCAGCTATGCTTCTCTTAGGTTTTGGCTGCCTGCTCAGCAGTGCTTGATTTTTATTTATTTTTTAAATAAATATTCACTCGTTACAACCAAGGTATGCAGAAAAACGAACAACACATCAAACGTTAAAGAAGGTGGGCTAGACCACACCAGGTGCAATCGGTTAAGAACAGGACATTGTTCACTAGTAGACACTAATTTGCACGGGCTTGATAGAAGATTAGAAAAACTTTGCACAGTCTGATGGTTCATGATTTCTGCTGTGACATTTAGATGGTAGGGCCAGAATCTTGTGTGGAACAACTGCTTAAGAAGTACAGAGTGAAATGCGTCAGCACAATAGTGACCCCCTTGAACTGATTTTAGTCTCATTTTTGTCATATTATATTCCACTGAGTTATTGGTTCTGTTATTAGTTATCTAGCTTAAACTAATGTAAGTCTAATGTAAGCAGCAACAAACCAACCAAGTGACATTAGATTCTCTACTGACACAATATGGCACTAAACATGTTTTACAAACTTAAAGCACTTATTTCTTAAACCGAGCTGCACAGACAGTGTTACATCTATGCCAGTTTTGGAGAGCAGAGCTCGGTGATCTAAAATAGCCTTTATACATCAAGTGTTTTATGGCCACTTTAAATGGCCTCCAAAGCCACTGAATCTCAATTTAAGAGGATACCTCTGAGTTATGGTGGAATGGGAAAGTCACTTCAAGGGTGTAGACCTGCCAAATCTGCAGCAACAATGTGATTTATTTTTCCATGACAATATGGACACAAATCAGAGAATTTTTTTCAGCACCATCTATGTCACAGATAATTCAGGGAGCTCTGAAGCTGGTAAAGAAGTAATGAAATAGGTGGCCAGTGTGTGTATTTTCTCTGAAATAATGCACTTTAAAAAAGGCTTGCAATGCATCTGCTTTAACCAGGCTAAAGAGGCCACAACAAAGCTTTGTGCTTTTACAAAACTATTTTTCAAAGACACTCTTTGTCTTTATACCCGTACCTGATGCATATACTCTGAGTAATCCACCCCTATAAGGTGGCCTGTAGGGCCCGTGAGCAGTTTGGCTGCAGACTGTAGACCCAGACCGGGGCCATGGCCCAGCTCCAGCACGGTGTCCCCAGGTTGGATGGCACACAGCTGCACAGCACTCTCCTCCAGGACCTGATTGTAAGCTGTGAGAAACTTGCTCACCAACCATCCTGCAAGTGATCGTGTGGGACGGCCCAGCTGTTTCCCCAGTTGTTCAGCCCACATGACTGGGAAGAAAACATTAAATATTTGACTAAAAACTTTCTGCTTTCAGGTTCACCGGTGTTCAATGTGAGGACACACTGTTTAAAATGTTATAAATGGTTTGCTCTAATTCCTTACAATGGCTAGTGTGGCTGGACTTTGCTTATCATTATTTGTTGCGCAGTTAATGTTTAATCCGCTGATTTTTTTTTTTTTTAAAAAGCCAAGTAGAAGTTTATTAACATTTTTATTACTGAATAACCAATTAAAGTTGAGCACTTTATTTAAACTTGCAGATTTACAACAGACTCAAGCAAAGTATCGCGCCATACTTTTTCTCCATTCAGGAGTATTCAAACAGCTGGCACGGTGCCCTAATGCTCATGCAACACCGCAGTTTATAAACGTATACGACAACATGGCCGCCCTTCTGACTCTCGATGCCAGTTGCCCGGATAAAGCGCTTACCTACTTTCGTTTACAGTCAACGCTCGTCGGCTCTCAGCCACGCCACTGTTTAGTCTTCCTGGTAGTGGGAGGAGCTTGTGCTTCATCGGCGCACGCGCTGCTCCGTTCTGGGGTGTCCTTCACCTTTTAAGTTTTAACACTCTCTCTCTGGTACTTCTTATCATCGACCACTTCCTGTAGTTTTCTTGTATTTTCCAGCCACACGGGTTACCGCTCATGTATGTATTGCGCAATAGCGAAAAAGAAAGAAAGAAAGAAAGAGAAATAAAAAACTATCAAAAAATAAATAAATAAAACAAAAATAGGTGTCACCCTCCCACCACCCACATTTAATTTATGAACGAGAGCGTCTGTTGCAGTGCTTCTGTAAATGTACTACTGCATGTCTAAACAAGTACAGTCAAAGGTTTTGGAAATGTCTTCTGTCGTTGCTTCCTCCAATCATCCTATTTTGCACACACCCCCCTGCAGGGATTATATTTCTTTCGTTTTCATTTCCCGGAAGGGTCCATTGTGAAAATAGTAGCGTTTAAAAAAAATCTTCGAGAGTATTCGTTTAAAAGTGAGTTTTGTTTGAGACGTGATCCGAAGTTTTTTTTTCATTCGTTTTTTTAAAAAACCTGCTCGTCTGCTTATGAGGAAATCACTCTATTTTCTGTGCAGTCGAGCAGATTAAAGGACATTTCCATGGAGAGCATTTCCCCGTCACCTTTGATCAAGGTAAGTTAGTCTTTCGGGGGCAAATCTTTTAATGCTGTGTGGTCTAAAACCATAGACCTAGAATCCGATTCAGTTTTTGTTTGAGTTTTCGTGACTTAGTCGTTGGACCGTGACCAGCAGCTGTTGTTTATGAGTGCTCTCTGTTGCTCAGCATTGCTGTTCCAAAAGCTGCTGGGTACTGTGACTATAGCCATTTGTATTGATGTTTTGTAGCAAGAAAACAGTCCTCCATCGATTATACGTGAAAAGCAAGTCAACATTCATCCCACTGTGCATCACTCCCCACCTACCCAAGATCCTTTGGTTAGTCCTCCCACTCAAGAAGACTTGTGGCATCTGCCTGGAAGGCTGAGTGAGTTAATTATCCTCTCTGTTTGACTTATCCTGACACTAGTCTACTTATCTGTTAATGTTAATTGCAGATATAACTGCAAATACACATATGCAGCACCTTCTGCAAGCACATTTGATTTGAAATTATGCATTTATTGTTTCCAGGAATTAACCCATCCCTGTGGGATAAGGATGACGTATCCCTGTGGCTCCACTGGGCTCAGAAGGAGTACTCGCTGCGCCGGCCGGAGAAGGGGCGATTTGAGATGAACGGCAGAGCCTTGTGCCTCCTCACTAAGGAGGACTTCAGGCGCCGCTGCCCCAGCTCAGGTGGACAAGAGTTAAATAGATAGAAGTCACCCGTTTCTGTGGCTGCATTTTCATATGAAATCCTTCATTTTTCTGCAGGTGATGTTCTGTATGAGATCCTTCAGTGTGTGAAGCAGCAGAGGAGGAGTGTGGTATGCGACCCGCCTAACACAACTCCTCCCGTGGCAGCTGGACACCTTCAGGGTCCGGTCGGCTGCCAGGTAATCGCTCACACAGTCCAAGAGCCACAGTCTCCCAAAGTCATTGGAACCCCGGGTGAGTAAAATTAAGGAGTGCATTTATGAATATATATATATACTGCTATACTACAGTTCAGTGTAAAGGCAGACAGATTTATTTGTACACAAGTTGTAGACAAATGGGTAACTCAGAGTGCTTTACATGGGGCAAAAAATAATGCATTAGATCATCAATAGAACTAAAAAGGAAGAAAAAAATTGAGTAGAACTTAAAGAAATTAAAAGAAATTTAGCAGTGTGCTGTGTACAGTAATAAGAGCAAATTCAACAAAAACACACAGGGAGAGAGAAATGTTTTTGTTTAGATTTGAATGTGGCCAGTGATTGGGCACACTGAACATTACCTGTTGGTCTGCATACAAAATAATAGATAAAAGCACCTTTGGTTTGGTTCTCATTAGAGGCCCTGCCTCTTTGTAAAGTTTTAGGAGACTGACAGGATCTTTAGTCTTCAGGAACAATTGTATCCACATAAAAACTTGTTTATTCTGGTTGGATCGTGGGTGTGAATACTTCCTGATCTACCACATCTGCAAACACATCACGTGGGAATCCTTTCTCTTTCCCACTTTTGTTTTACTCTACATGTGAGGACATCCATTGACTTCTTATCCCCAGAATTTAAAGACTGACGCTAATCAGTGTTTGCTTACCCCTAACTGATATGCTTTCCTTTGCTCTATGCTTTTTCTTCACATGTAAGTAATAGTGATTTGCTGGCAAATATGTAATAAACCCTCATTACATAATATTCTTTTGTGATTGGGTACTTTAAAAGATTGACTTCTCTGCAAAAACTGATTTTACATCTCCATATGTCAGATGTGTTGAGGAGTTATCACATAATTTATGATGATAAAGAAATGGAAATGCTGAAGTACCAGAATCATAAAGGGTGTATGACTACACTACACAAAGACACACACCCAAAGACACCCACAAACGTTTGTCAAGCAAAAAACTGTATAATCTTTCCCAGAAAAAAGATGTATTGGTCATTGTTCTGCAGTTTCCTGGAAAAAAGTGATCCTTTAACTCTCAAGTTCAGAACAACGACTTTGTTCTGTGCCCTGTCTGCTAGTAGTAAAACAGTCTTTGTGTTAAACATTAGCTTGTGCTAAGCCTGATATTATAAAATGTTCACGTCGCTGTAAAGTCACTTTTACTTTCACTTTAGCATTTCACATTTCCTCATATTTCTGACTCACAATTTTACCCGCTTTCACCACCGCAGTGTTGGCTGCTGTCGGAGCCACTGTAAACAGCCAGCCAAAATCAGTGTCACCCCTTACAGATCGCCCCATCTGTTACACTTTGTCTGCGCCACTCACACAAAATAGTGAGTATTACAAATGGCCATACCAGAAATAAATTGTCCTGCAATTCCTACTGTTTCAGAGGCTTCATTTCTGTGCCTCTCTCTTTGTTGCATTCTGTGTCTGTGTCTCTTAGACGGATCAGCGGGTACCTCCACACTGCACCACAATCAGGATGAGCGTAATCCCCAAACGAAGAACATCATCCCAGAGCCTCTGAACCTCTCCAGTCGAGATAAGCCAAGGAGTCCGCTGCACAAGGCAAATGGTCGCATCCCAGGTATTGTTACAATAATTTGTTGACTATTGTGCTCTTTACTCATGTATTTGATCACAGAAAAAACCGAGCGTTCTCACTCCCGGGGCGTAGCATGCTGACATTTTGTCACGTCCCGCGGCGTTCGTGAGGAACGCGAAAGGTGACCTTCTGCGTTCTGATGGTACGCCCCGGGTTATGGCTGAATTCCAGTGGTATGACGGTTCCGTGGTAATATACGTTCCAGCCATGTATTCCAGCCCTAAACCTAACCTTATCCCTAACCCTAACCATAACCCTATTGCTAACCTTAACCAGCACAGAAATGGCATGAAATAGTGTTTTCTAAAGCGATTTGAAGAAAATGAACGAACATGTGTAGATTGAGTCCCAACGGTTCTCATGTTTTCTCATTTTTCCGATCTCGTCATGTAGGAACGTGTTGGGTACCCGAAAGCGTAAAATGTTGACGATTTGTCACATAGCGTAAAATATTACGCTTAGGGAGTGAGAACGTGTTGGAAAAAACACATGGAATTGTTAAAACTGTGTCTCTCTAAAAAGTGAAGAAAAAAAAATCTCATACACCATAAACAGCATTTTATATACTATCAGCAAATGCACAGTCACCAATAACATGAACACAGTCAGTTTCCTAGAAACAATTTTAAGTCCAACAATTTGGATTTGTTTGTGAGGTAAAGGGCAAAACAGACACAACATCCTGAAGCAATAACCCAAAAGTGGACCTGCGCTTTAAACATTCAATAGTTGGCTATTTTATTCTTTTGTTATATCTACATGAATGCTCAAAACAATATATTAATGTCAGGCTTACAGGTACAGTTGTGGTGAGAAATTGCCTTTCACTCATCATGGGCATGAATGTCATGGTAATTTGAGCACCCAGTTCTTGTTTTCTAAAGTCATTAAAGATATCTGCTGTACAGTCATTCCTCCTGGAAAAAGAACAGGTCAAATAAATCATTAAAAGATTTAAATTACCATGGCATTCATCCACATGATTAGTGCATGTACACTTTTGACCACACCATGTATATACATGTTTATTGGAACATGGCACTGAGATTGAGAAATATTTCAAAATACTAAATAGTACTAAATTGAATGTATATTTAATGACAGTAGTGTAAGTTTTGCCAACATGTGTGTTATTACTCTTTTAATCATGGCCAGAGTGCAGGCTGCTGTGGGATTATGTGTATCAGTTGCTTTGTGATGACCGTTACCAAGAATACATTCGATGGGAAGATCCGGATAGCTTGGTTTTCAGGGTGGTGGACCCCAATGGATTGGCACGTCTCTGGGGAAACCACAAGGTGAGTTCCCAGTTCTCTGTGCTTTATCCATCAGGAAAAATGACTACACAGGTGGAGAGAAAAAACAAAACAAAACAGAAAAAAGCAGGGAACATTGGGGAATAGTGAATCATGTAGTGCATGACTTGCATGACTAATGATGCATGATCTCTGTTTACAGAACCGAGAAAATATGACCTATGAGAAAATGTCCCGGGCTTTACGGCATTACTACAAACTGAACATTATCAAAAAAGAAAGAGGACAAAAACTCCTTTTCAGGTCTCTACTCCTTTCTTTGTCATCCCCTTTCTATTTTTCTCTTAAATAACATTCAAACTCATCCTTCCTGCCTGTTCGTTGCCTCCATTCAGGTTTCTGAAACTCCCTCAAGATATCAGGAAACAGCAGGTCGAGGCTCCCAGCCCCCTGGAGCACACTCCACCTCACGATGGCGACTTCCCAGACTCCAGTCCTACACAAGAGTTCTCTGAAGACCATTTTGAGGTTTCCCCTGATCGGACATCTCCACAGCCTCCTCCGACTGGTGCACCAGTGAGATAGAATAAAACCGTGGATCATGTATAGCAACATGGCTCTTACCGAATAAAATAGCAGGTTGTAATATATTTATCTTGTGGTTTGAGCTTTCAGGGGAGGAAAAAAATGCATGTACAGTCTGAAAAAACACAGTTGTGTTGTTTACTGTGAGATTTTTTTTTTTTTTTTTTGTCTGAATCAATGTGTGTATAACTGTGATCTGGGTAAACACTAATATTAAGAGTGAGGAAAACTGTGAAATGAATCACAGAATTATCCAGCCAGCAAAATAATCTTCAAGACTTAAAATTATCTGCTTTGTTCAATATAATCACGTAACAGATGAGACTTATTTTTATAAACTTTACAGGTCTTGCAGCTATGGGTTGGAAATGACAGTCCAATAACAGGTTAATAAGAGTTTAATAACAGAAAGGATACATAAGAGAGGATAAATAACTGTTTTTGTTTTGAATGCTGGTTAATATGCAAGCTTATTTCCACCACTGGAAAACAATTGCCATCAATAAGTCAAAATGTCAGGTTATTATCTCCCATTTTTTGGTACGGTATCTGAAAATTTCAGCTTACTCAGAAGTAATACCTTAAAATCTTCAGCGTAGTTCAGAATGGGATTTTTACAAATTGTTATTATTTTTCAGTGGTGGAAAGCAGCTTTTTCTACCCGTAGGTTAAGTATTTGGTGTTTCATTGTGTGTGTGTGTGAAACGTTTGCATTGAACTTGCTTTGGAAAAATAAATATTTTATAACGCGTATAAATATAATACTAATTGTGTGTTTTTTTTAAACAAACAAACAGACAAGCCACAAAAAATGAGTCATGAACTTGGCATGCTTCAAAAGCTGATTATTCAATTATGTTGAATATTGCAATATTTAAATACTGTATCAGAACATATCCTTTCATATAAATGTTTTGCTGAGATGAAAATTATAAGTTAACTTCTTATGACAAGACAAACGTCAGGACAAAAATAGATAGTTGTTAAACAATTGAAACATTCACTCTTGACAGTTGAATGGTCTGAATTTTACCAGCAGGGGGTGCTGTTGTCAATCTAATAGGATTTACAATTCAATCATTCAAACACTCCTATTTTCTACAGTGGTTTAGCTGGCTTTTGAATATTTTTAGTCTTAAGAAAAAGACAAAAAGTCACCACATGTTAAAAGATAGGCAGGCCTTAAACAAGACTGGCTGAGCCATGGCTGATTTACTCGTCATCTGCGGATGCTCATCTTTTACTACACCCATCTTTGACAATGCAATTTTTACAGTTATGGGCCTAAAAACATTTTGACCTGTTAGGTATAATAACTCTGTTCAGTTGGAGCTTGTAAGCTTGTGTAGAGTGTTTCACAGGCTTTTCTAAAAAGGCATCTTACATATCCATCTAAACTCTGTCAGTTTGATGCTAATTAAACAGATTAGACAGATGGCAGCACAGAAATAGGAATAGACTGTAAACTGACATTTCAGCTTTTTTTTGTTCCCACCTGAATGCAAATCAGTTCGATAATTTACTTATTCAACATGTCGATTTTATCCGAATAGTATAAAAGAATCTGTTTCATTTAGCTTAAGTTCATTTGAAACTGTCCAGGTAGATGGCATGGTTTGAGCAAAATATCAGAGCAGCTTACGTTACATCATGGTTTTCCTTCAGTGTCTCCTCTAATATCCAACACAGCAAAAATAAGTCAGCTTTACTTAAAAAAAATGCATGTAAACTCAGAGGAACCAAGTAAAGTTAAGAAAGTTAGAAAAGCTAGTTTATTATTGGTGTATAATGCTTAATGAGGTACACAACACACGCACACCAAATTAATTTAATTTTTAGAAAGTCAAGAGTAGCCTACTTGCAGACAATAGTAACATTATCTGTCAGGAGTCAGAGATCTCATGTGACTCCTGTGTCCAACAGGCAGCACTGCATGACGTAAAGATCAGGCGGAAGCCAGTAATTGCTACAGGAGCCTGGGTCATGCTAAATCACTGTTTCCAACTTTAGAAACCACATTCACAACCAAGTGTTAACACGACTGAAGTAAAGATCACAACTCGACAAAATGAGTGTTTTAGTCTTAGAGATTAACAGTCCCATTAGTCTCCAGTGCAGAACCTTCTATACTCTGAAATATCAGTCAAGTAATTATAAGTTAAATATTGAGTATCACTCCTATATATGATACTGATAAAGAGAAGAATGCATCGCAGAAGCGTTTTATTTGCAGTTTATGTGCACTCAGTAAAACTTTCCACCTTCTCTCATCTTGTTTAAAGTGTTTTTTATTCAAATAGTATATGATATGTGAAAGTATTTTGGTTTATGCATTGCAACCATGGAGCTACACAACCTCCCAACATTAGAAATCCTTATTTTACCCCCTGTTCACATGAGCATGACCAACACGCTATGTCTAATTGCGATGGATTTAAAAACACTGACTGTGAAACCCTCTCCCAAGATCTGAGTGGATAGTTCATCTAAGTTCGCCTTAGCTTGTTCTCCTTTTTTTGTTTTTAAAAAGAAAAGTTTTTCGCCATTTACAATATTTAAACAGATCATTGAAAAACCTTAGAAAATGACCCCTGGAGTTTCCAGTTGTCAGTACACTGAAGGTCCTCAATCCATCTCCTTTTCTGGATCAGGCTTCCTGGCCACCTACCAGTTAGGAGTCGCCCAGTGCTTCCTACATTATGCACCTTGGATACTACACTCCGCACCTAGTGTCCTTGGCTCATCGGCTGGATCTCTGGTAGCAGCTGCTGTGGTTTGTGAAATGAATCTAAGTAAGTGACTCTTTCGTCTTTATGTTCTGCAGTGACGTCTGTTGGATGTATTTATTACACATTTATTCCCCCAATCCTCTAATTTACAGTTACCATTCGGGATGAGATGATTCATTTTGCCAAGAAAGTGAAGTCTTTTACCCTTGGACCACTTAACCCCTCAATCAATTTTTTTCACTGGCTGGAATGTATTTTAAACAAGCATCTTCCGTCTAATGCGCACCAACTGGCCAACGGTCGCCTTGCTGTCACCATGACCCGTCTGACAGATGGCGAGCAAATTCTCATGTCTGACTTTGACTCCAAAGAAGATGTAGTACAGGTAAGTTTGCTCTACTGTTTTGGAGCTCAGAAATAAGAAATCAGGTAAGAAACAAACTTTATAACCATGTTGACTAAAAACTGTTGTGTGCTGTGTTCAGGCGCTGCTTTGTAGCTGTTTTTTGCCTGGTTACTGTGGTTTGATACCTCCATCATTCAAAGGAGTAGTGAGTATTTGGTGGCCTCACAAATTCCCTCCACGCACCTTGTGAGCCTGTTTTCTAAATAAAAATCCCAAATGTTAATCTCTGCTGCAGTTCTATTTGGATGGTGGCTTAAGCGGCATTCAGCCTATAGCACCTGGATCCTCCAGTCGCACATTGACCGTATGCCCATTTTCTGGAGAGAGTGACATCTGCCCTGGCGACGCACCATGTGGGCTGGACATTGTAACGCATGGTGCCACTTTCAAGGGCAATTTGGACAACAGCTTCAGGTTCATCAATGCCCTTTACCCAATGACTTTGGAGGTCAGACCCAAACTATATCTCGCCATATCCTATACTGTCTGTATCCTCATCTCTATTCTCAATCTATTATTGTGTAATAGTAGCAGTTTGTGTTTAACATTTTTAGAAATGTACCACAGGAAATTAAACATTAAATTACAAAACATTACATAATTTTTGATCTTTTATTTCACTGTGTCACATTTAATTATGTTTATGTCATTTTTCCCCCTCCAGAATATGGAGGAAGCCTTCCACAGTGGCTACAAAGATGCTGTTCATTTCCTTCAGAGTAATGGTGAGTCAGGTGCTAGTCAGAGTTAAAAACAAACAAACAAACAAACAAACAAACAAACAAACAAACAAACAAACAAACAAACAAACAAACAAACAAACAAACAAACAAACAAACAAACAAACAAACAAACTAAAAGTTTTTCTTGGCTAAACTTAATCTACCTAACTTTCTCTTTAATTCCTTTCTCTCATGTTCAAAAGTGTCCCAAGGGCCACTTAGCGTTAATCAAACTATCACATGGCTTCATCTGGAAACCATGGAAGATGAAGAGGAGAAGAAGAAGCTGGAAAACGGGACCACCAAACTGACATCTTTTATAGACAACGGAAGCATTCAGATGAGCAACTCTACTACACAGGAAGCTGCACAATATCCTCCTCTCCATTTTGGTACGGTGAAAAATGGTATGTTTTGAACACACTCACAGGCACAAATATTACTAATAGAGAAATAGCAATTTTATAGCAATGTAAATGAAATCTGACATTGGTCAGTTTATCAATGTGATGTCAACAGAACGATGAATGATTTAGTAGAACAAAATTGAAACAAAACATTCATATTGTTCCACTTTGCCTTTGCAAAACTATCTTTGTTCCCGTCTGCCTTTCAGTGTTGCTGGGCAATGTGATGACTTATCTGAACATGTTTGGACTCCCTGCAAGAATCCTGTCCTACCTGCTCCTGCCCCTCATGCTGTCTTATTATGCTGTACTGCAGAACAGGGACAGGTAATGAATATACTGAACACAACACAGACAGGCAGCAGAAATTTTGTGTGCTCTGAAGCTCTGAAACTCTCTGTGTTTTTGTTTGATAAACAAAAAAGAAAGAAAAAAGCTCAGTCTTTTCACTAATGACCATAAAATTTCTGTGATGATGTAATCATCATGAGGTTGCTGGATAATTCCAGGAAACGGCTGCTAACTCTTGGCAAAGAAGTAGATGGTGACACAATTCTGTAATTCCTATTTTTGTGCAGAGACGTAATGTGGTAATGTTCTTATACTGTTATTGTCTCATACCTTTTAGAATTACTGATAGCAGTGCTTTCCATTGTTTATCATTATGCAGCACTACATTAGCTGCAACCTGCAGCTATTTACTTAGCTTCTTTTTGTTTTTAGAATGACTGATCTCAGCTCACCTAACGTTCTGCAAGGAAATAAATAAGTCCCAGATTGTCAGACTATTGCCTTAAACAGAGGCAGCATCTCTGCAACACATCCTAATCATCCCAATACAGCACGATAACCAGCACCTACATCTCAGACTGTACAGACTGAAGTTAGCATGTTAAAAATTAAAGTTCATGACAGTACAGTTAGAGAAGATTGAACAAGGAGGAGTTTTTTTCTAGTAGTTGAGATGGCTTATTCTCTCCAAAAAGAAGATTGCAGCATGCCTTAAGTTTACAAAGTTGCATCTGTAAAAAACAAGACATCTGGAACACTGTGGAGAGACAAGATCAACATGGGGATGTTGGATTAAATGCCCTGCGCCATATTTAGAGAAAACCAAACAGAGCATATCGGCACAAACACCCCATACAAACTGGTTCTGCCAGAGTTTCGCTTCCCACTGTCTCCAGTGTGGAGCGCCTTGAGACAGTTATTGTTGTTTTTTGGCACTATATAGATACACTTTAATTGAATTGAAGAAATCTTGTAAAGAAAATGGGCCTAAATTCCTACACAATGATGTGAAAGACTGATTAGTCATACACAAAAAGCTCTTGCTGTTAAAGGTGTGCTTAGTTTTCTTAGTTTTTTGCTAAATCAATAATTACACATTGTAATGTGTCATGTTTTATTGTTCATCTGAGGCTGTATTTATCGCATTTTAAATTCTGGTGAGGACCAGATGATATTTCCTAATACGTAAAGCCTCACAATTAAAGACAGTGTATTTTCTTTTTCACATCACTGTACTTGTAGTTTGTTATTTACATTTAATGGCTTCATTAACATCTGTTATGCAGATGCAATCACTGTGACCTCTCTATTTCCACCAGGCTGGAGTTGTTGTTCAAGCAGATGCCTGAGTTTCTTCTTTTGACTTGGCACACCATGAGAGTTTTCGCCTTTTTCTTTTTCGAAGGAATGGTCTCTACCTTCAAGAAGAATATAAATGAAAAGTAAGATGGCATCTCTTATCTTAAATTATTACACTGTTTATTGCGTATAGGATTTATATAGAATTAGTTTTCAATCTCAAGTATTTTAGCCAAACTCAACTGAGCTTGAATATCTGTGTTTTAGCATCATGCCGGTCATCCGGGCGCTGTGGCAGAAAGACCAGGCACAGTCTGAGGCATCACAAGGCCGGAGGCAGCCATCATCTTGCAATGAATTTTCTTCACATTCAGAGAATGCCAGTCAAAAATCATCTCAGGTTTACAAGAAACCAAAATAACAGTCTTTGTCAAATACTGATGTAAACAAGTGAAGTGCATCTTTGTACACTTAATCAAACATATTTTGTGAAGTGAAGCCTGTGTGAGTGCAGATTTCCATTTAACATGTTTTAAAGTGTTGAAGGTTGAGTTTAGAGGCTTGTAATTTACAAAAGCTGAGTAAAATATCTGTATCTATGTTTTCATAGTTTTGAAATTGTATTGCTGAGGCAGTGGAGTGCAGACCTTCACCGAGGTGGTAGTTTTGTCATTATTGGTTCTTTAATACTCAACATTGTGCTGGATGTAGAATTCTTTAAAGAATTTATGAAGAATTTATGAAACCAACCAGTCAAACAAATCTATACCTGAAGGTGTTTGACCTGAAGATGGTATAATGTAAAAGGTAATTGAAAGGTGGTAATTAACCCTTCAGAATCACTTTAATTTCCTTGGAGAACATTATAACTACAATCTTTAAAATACACTATGGTTAAGCTCTTCTAGAAAAAAGTCAACACGGCTTACTCTTCAAAGAAATTAATGAAATGTTTTATAGTTTAAAGTAATTTTTAATACCTAAGCACAAAATGTGACAGAAATGCATATGCAAGTGTTTATGGCATGTCTGAAAATCAAAAAAATGCTCCTGTTTTTCTACAGTAAGTGCTCTTTCAGAGTTTAAAAATCAGAACATCACTGACAAAAACACTCATGGTTAAGAATTTAGCTGCAGGGTGACGGTTAGTCCTGTGATGAGCTGTTACAAAATAGGGCTCTTTCATTTCTCAGCCTTTTCAGGGTAATCGTTACCTCACTATCATTTTACATCGATTCGGTGGTGAGTCTCAGTTGCCTATGGTGTGTCTTCATTTCATTTCCAGACCCAGCTGCTTAAAGATCAAGGAATTCTGGGAAAGGGCACAAATACTAATGTGTGACATGGCAAGTTTGCTGTCGAAGGAGCAGAAACCTACTTTCTAAGGCTTATTTGCCTTTTATCAAGTCTTTGTGTTGCTTTTCTAAAATTTAGCTGTTAATAGCTCCTGTCTTCCAGTCTATTCTTGATGCTTTTGGTTTCATTTGAGCAGCCTGTTGCTATAAATTAGGCTATATTCAGTTGTAGCCTCAGTACCTTCTTCATGTTTGATGCTTTTCTGCTTAATGACATTTACAGTATAAAATAAAGTAGTTTTTTTTAAAATGATATTGTGTTTGAAAAATAGCTTTTATTCCAAACTACAAAATCCAGCAGGATTTTATCTCAGTTGCTGAAATGTGAATCACATCACATGCATGTGCCTGCTGCATCTGCTTTTTCATGCTGTTGGGGAAAGAGAACAGTTTATTTTTAAATAGCCCAGATACATTCTGTACTTTTACTTTATTTTTATTGTTTTTACAGAGGCCACAGAGATGACAGAAAAACACATCAGTGGTGTCTAGACAGGCTTAAATCAGGGGTGTGGCTTTATTAACGAAAGTACACCGCATTCTCGGGTGACCATCTAATCCACCTTTCACACTCCTGTCTGAATGGTAACATGTGTTGACACAGAGAGGAACAGATGATTTTGATCTCTCAGTTCCATGTCCTTTTTCATACAGATGGCCTGCTACCTGCAGAGAGATCCTCTTATATAATAAATGTGGATGGATGATACAGATAACACACACATCTGGTGCTGTTCCGCATCAGCCACTGATCCAGCCAGTCAACTGGCAGTAAGCTGGCTTTGCAAAGAAAGAAAGATGCCCTTGCTGGTTTTTCAGTTTTTGAGAGTATGTGGCAGACTTGTCATATGAAGACAACATGGGATAAAGGTTGGAAATACATAAGTTCTTTTTTTTGTGTACTTTTAATGTTAAATTAGAAAAACTTATGCCAAACTAGGTCATAACGTAATGCAGAATGAGATTCATCCTCTGTCAGGATACAATATGTAAAAAATGTAACAGCATTCTCAAAAAAATAAAATAAAATTGATGAATGCATTTTCTATCGGGCCCTGAGTTATATATTGTTGTTTTTGTTTTTTGTTTTAACTGGGCGCTTACTCGTCAAACCCTCTGCTCAAAAGCAATAAAAAAAAAATAAAAAAAATTGGACTGACATCAGTAAAACTGAGTTCACATTACTCACTGCCTCATAACGACGATATCTCTAAAAGTACATTACTTCTTCAGTAATCTGCAACACAGTGATTATACCATAGTGTTTGCTACGTGAGGAGAGGAATAATTGATTCTTGTTTTTTTTTTTGCTTCTTTCTGAAATTTCTGTCACTGATAAAATGCTGCAGAGACACATCTGGAGGTTGACTTATTTTTTAATGATAGTCTTAATGTTTTCTTGTTTCTTGAGATGATGAAAATGGGTTTTGACAAATACTGCCTTAAAGGTATAGGTGATCTCCATCTGGTTCTCTGTGCTATTAAAGCACACATGCACAGATAAACACAACGTCAAACCAAGAAAAACACATCAGATATGTCTCTCTCAGTAAAAATATGTATCGAGTGTTTGTGTGAGAGTTTATGCTTGTTTATCTTTGCCCAGTGTCGCTGAATAAAACAATTCTATAAACAAAAGTGAGCCAAAATCTCTCCTCAAGTAAATACAAAAAAAGCATTTTTAAAATTATGATTTCATTTATTAAGGAAAAAGCTCTCCATATATCTACCTGGCCCCATGTGAAAAAGTAGTTGCCCCCTAACGCTAATAACTGGTTGTGCCACCCTTGCCAGCAAGAACTGCAATCAAGTGTTTGCAGTAACTAGCAATAAGTCTTTCATATCACTTTTAGTCTACTCTTCTTTGAAGGATTGTTTTAATTCATCCACACAGGAGGGTTTTCAAGTATGAACGGCCTATTTAAAGTCAGGCTAAAGCATCTAAACTGTTGCTTTGAGTCATTCGGAGATAGATTTTCTGCTGTGTTTCAGATCATCGTCCTGCTGCAAAACCCAAGT